>NC_039290.1:9402815-9452815 GCF_003368295.1 Carassius auratus
CACTGTGGTAGGATTAAACACGGCCATGTGCGAGCGTGACGCGTGACCCCGCCCCCAGCACAAGCCCCGCCCCCCGTCCAGTGGAACACCAGAATAAACTTCAGACTTTCAAACAAACACTCGCAGCCTGACACCTGTTCAGAGAGAGAGACGAAGCAGTCGAGCTCAGGAGAATATGATCCTACACATGAACATATGTGTCTCAACATTACACAGCAGGAATGCTGACAGACCGAAACAGAGTCACACACACACACACACACACACACACTCTTCAGTCCTTTACTTTCTGCTCCTGAAACACCGGACAAACACTCGCTCAGCAGGTGAGTATTTATTCTCTTACACTGTACTGTTATGACTGGAATAATACTGTATATATGCAGGTAGAGCTCAGACGAGTAACGCTGGAGAGTTCTCTCGAGGTTACAAACTAACGTGTGACGTTCAGTTCAAAGTTACAGTGTAAAACGTTACTTATACAGTGTTCATGGAACGTTTGTCTTCTGAAACGTTTAGGCTGGGGTTCTTTTTTAAATGTTACTAGTTTCAGAACGTTTAGAATATTAGCAAGTAACGTTACCATGAATAAAACCGATAAAATGTAACGTTCCCATAACGTTCATTCAAACAAATACAACTTTGCATTTTAATAATGTATTAATAAATGTTAAAATTAACACAAACTTCATTGCAATTTCTCAATGTTGTTAACAAATATAGCCAAATAATGAATGTTCACAGAATCACAAATGGAGTGTTATTGTAAAGAACCTTATTACTGTAAAAGATTTTGTGGCTCAACTAATTGAATAGTTTAATTTGCACTCCAGTATTGTTATAGTTAACTAAAACTATTAAAAATAATATTTGTTTATTGCAATAAAAGGTAAATTATTTCACATATCAATGTGAAGTTGTGATATTTAAACATATAATTGAATTTGAAAACTAAAACTGAAATGAATATAAAATAAATGTAAAAAAATAATACAAATGATAAAAGAATGACAACAATTTATAATTAAACTAAAATTAAAATGAAAACTTTAACTGTAAAAAAAGCTAGTTCAAAATATTCAAAGAAATTGAAAGTAAATTAAATACCTTAGTGTCTTAAAAACAAAACAAAATGTTACCTTTCAACTAAATGAAATAAAATAAGTACTAAAATTAATAAAACAAAAATTGAAATATAAAATAAAGCTAAATAGAAATATAAACTAAAACAGCACCTGAAATAAATAAACAATAATTTTTTTAAACAACAACAAAAAAAAACTAATAAAAATGGGAAAAAATTATTAAAACTAAAATGAAAACTGAAAATATAAAAACAAAAATGTATTCAAAATATTAATGAATAATAAAATCATGTATATAAATAATAATAAAATAACTGCTGTAGGCTCATGGATGCATGTGTGTTCATGTATTAACATGGTAATGTGAAGAGAGAGGTGATCTTGTGGCTTGAGTGTGTGTGTGTGTGTGTGTGTCTGTCTGTGTGTATCTGTGTGTATCTGTGTGACTGTGTGTGTGTATTTATAGTGTGTGGAGGTGAAGGGTTTTAGGCAGCTGCTAAACTCTACTCAAAACACACACACAACTCTGTATAGCTGTCTTTGTGAGAACATACAGTACATCTTTGTTGGACACGCACTGACACAATGCAATCTCTAGAGATCCTTGACCTAAACCTACCCATCAGAACTTAGTGCCTCACGCCAAACCATTATCCTAAACCTACCCTTTACCCAACTATAACCTGACCCCTAAAACAAGTCTTGACCTTAAACTGGCCTTTACAGGATCTCAGAAAGTGAAGACTGGCCAACATGTCCTCACTTTACAAGACTGTCCTCACTCCAATGGCCTTAACCTCAAAATGGCCCTCACAAATATAGCTGTACAAGTACAAACACACAAACACTTACACTTACACTTACACACACACACACACACACACGTTTGTTTTTGTGAAAAGTGTGTTCATCCCATAGGCGTAATGGTTTTTATTCTGTAGAAACTGTATATTCTATGTCCCTTCACCAACCCTACACCTAACCCTAACCCTCACAGGAAACTTTGTGCATTTTTACTTTCTCAAAAAACTCATTCTGTATGATTTATAAGTGTTTTGAAAAATGGGGACATGGGTTATGTGCTCATAAGTCACCCTCTCCTTGTAATACCTGTCATACCCATGTCATTATACAGAGTTGTGCCCTGATATGATACGAAAACAAGAGCACACACACTCCCTCATACTCACTCACTAACACACTCACTCACTCACACACACTCACTCACAATCACTCACTCACTCACTCCCTCACTCACACACACTCACTCACAATCACTCATTCACTCACTCATTCACTCACTCACACACACTCACTCACTAACACACTCACTCACACACTCACTCACAATCACTCACTCACACACTCACTCACTCCCTCACTCACACACACTCACTCACACACTCACTCACTCACTCACTCACTCACACACTTACACACTCACGTGCACACTCACTAACACAATCTAACTGACTCACACTCACTCACACACACTCACTCACACTCTCTCACTCACTAACACTCACTCAACCACTCACTCACACTCACTCACTCTCACTCATACTCACTTACTCACTCACTCAAACTCACTCACTCACACACTCACTCACACTCACTCACTAACACACTCACTCACACTCACTAACACACTCACTCACACTCACTCACTCACTCACAATCACTCACTCACACACTCACACTCACTCCCTCACACCCTCACACACTCACTCACTCAAACTCACTCACTCACACACTCACTCACACTCACTCCCTCACACACTCACTCACTCACTCACACACTCACTCACACACTCACACTCACTCCCTCACACACTCACTCACTCACACACTCACTCACTCACTCACTCACACACACTCACTCACAATCACTCACTCACACACTCACTCACTCACTCACTCACACACACTCACTCACAATCACTCACTCACACACTCACTCACTCACACACTCACACTCACTCCCTCACACACTCACTCACTCACTCACTCACTCACACACACTCACTCACTCACTCACACACACACACTCACTCACTCACTCACTCACTCACGTGCACACTCACTAACACAATTTCACTGACTCACACTCACTCACTCACTCACTCACACTCACACACACAAACAAACATTCACTCACTCTCTCTCTCTCACACACACACACTCACTCACACATGCGCTTTCTCTCTCTCTCTCTCTCTCTCTCTCTCTCACACTCCAGTTCTCGATCTGTTCCCGATGTAATTATGAATGAATTGACTCTGTGTTTCAGGTGCGATGTCTCAGAACAGACCTCATGGATCCAGATCAGATCCTCAGGATCAGCAGATGATTGAGTATCTCACACATCAGGTCCTGTTCCTGAAGGACAAAGCCAGTGAGACTCTCTCTCTCTCTCTCTTTCACACACACACACACACTCATTTATTAAAGTTTCCGAAGAGTCAAAAAGATTTTTCTAAGTGGTTTTACTCACCGTTCAGGTTAATACACGTCTCTTATTACACAACTCTTATTATACAGTAATTATTCCCTGACAAATAAATCTCTCTGTCCTCTATGTTAATATAGGAATTAATTTTTTAATTATTATTATTATTCAATTATTATTGACCCTGGTTTAATTAAGTTAGCTTGAGAAAGCCAACTTACTGATATTCTATTTAAACTTCTTCTTAGACTAAGGCCAAATCACAATTCTGCCACTTAGCCCTTCCACTTTCACCTTCCCCTCCGTTTCGCGCATTCACGTGAAGGGGTAGGGGTGTCTCAATTCTCTTTTGGTGGGAGGGGTAGGGGTAATCATGCTAGAAACATACTAGCGACATGCTAATCGTGGTAAAATCATGCTAGCAACATGCTAGTCAGATTGCTAGTCATGCTAGAAACATGCTAGCAAACATGTTAATCATACTAGAAAAATATTAGTTGCATGCTAATCATGCTAAAATCATGCTAATCATGCTAGCAACATGCTAGTCGAATGCTAGTCATGTTAGCAACATGTTAACAACATACTAATCATGCTAGTAAAATGTTAGGGACATGCTAGCTAACATGCTAATCATGCTAAAAACATGCCGGTAAAATGCTAATCATGGTAAAATCATACTAGCAACATGCTAGTTGCATGCTAATCATGCTAGAAACATGATAGCAACATGCTAATCATGCTAGAAACATGCTATCAAAATGCTAATCATGCTAGAAAAATGCTAGCAACATGCTAGTCGCATGCTAATCATGCTAGAAACATGCTAACAACATGCTAGTTGCATGGTAGTCATACTAGAAACATGCTAATAATGCTAACAACATGTTAGTCGCATGCTAATCACGCTAGAAACATGCTGGAGACATGCTAGTAACTTGTTAATCACGCTAACGACATGGGTAGTCACTTTGCTAATTATGCTAGCGACATGCTAGATACCTTGCTAATCATACTAAGTACATGCTAGTCACTTGTTAATCATGCTAGTAACATGCTAACAACTTTGCTAATCATGCTAATGACATGGTGGTCACTTGCTTGTAATGTTAGCAATATGTTAATCACTGTCTTTTTTAAACTTCTGAAACTTTTAAATCTTTTTAAACTTTTCACATTTTCAGACTTTCCAAACTTTTCAAACTTTCTAAACTTTTCAAACTTTCTGGTCAGTCTTTCTCAAGCCAACTTAAAGTTTGTCTTGACAAACTTTTTTTTAATCTAATTTTGTTTGTTATTGTTGATCTTAAAATTTGTATTTGTTTGATTTTAAGAGGTATTTATCATCTTTTATCATTTTATCTTTCTTACACGTTTACTTTGTGCTGATCTTGTATAGTTTCTGTGTTTGTTAGTGCTGCAGGCGTCTGTGAGGGAAGAGAAGAAACTGCTGGTCGAAAATGCCAAAATAAAGAAAGACATTGATGATCTAAAGAAGCTTTTGCATGAAACACAGAAGAGGAAAGCAGGTATTTAAAACACACACAAATGCATGAGAAACCCAATGTGCGATCCTTCAGACAGAAGCCGTGTGAGACACAGATATGCAGCAGCACATCCACTTGTGTGTGTTTCAGGAAAGCTGCATCAGGAGAGAGTTCTGGCGGCTGCGATCGCATCTAAAACAGCTCTTCTGGGGGAAAGGGCCGTTCCACCGGCTCCGGCCCCAGAGACCCGGTCAGAGACGAGCGCCGCACACACCAGACACGAGGGGAGACGCAGGAGAGAGAGGAGAGGTGAGCCGGAGAGACAAGAGAACAACAGCATATATGAGCATCAATTCATGTGAAATCATTACGGCTGAACATTCAAGAAATAATAGTTAAGTCCCTGGATGTGTTCCTGTAGCTCAAAGATCATAGCACTCACACCACCGAGATCATAGGTTCGATTCCCAGGGAATGCATGAACTGATCAATGCATACCTTGAAATTCAGTGCAAGTTGCTTTGGATAAAAGCATCTTCCAAATGCATAAATCAATTGTGTATTTATATCTATGTATATAATATTTGAAGTGTATCTGTGAAATTTGAGAATATTTTTGACAGAGAATAAAAATTTTATTTTCTCTTTGTAAAACAAATATTTTAAATATAAGATTATAAACAAAATTAATACACCGTAAAATCCTTTCGTACTTATGAAAGGCGTACATTTCCGTCACATATATATATGGATTGGACAGGATTGTATTTACTAACCCATAAAGTACCACATTACAGTAAGTTTGGCATTATATGGTTATAATTTGAATGTAAACATTATTCATGAATCATATTTGTATTCAGAGATTTGTGCATCTGTGTTTGTGTCTCAGGTTTGGATGTTGCGTGTCTGAACAGTTCTGGTTCTGCCTGCGCTCTGATGCGAGAGCAAAAACCCGACGTGTCCCGTCTGGACCTGAGGGTCGGCCGGATCCTGGACGTACGGAAACATCCAGATTCAGCATCACTGCACGTCCAGGAGGTGGAGCTGGGAGAACCCGCCCCCAGAACCGTGGTCAGCGGACTGACCAATCACATGCCTCCAGAACAGGTTAGCCACGCCCCTCAATGACATCACAGAGTTCCAAATCAACTCCAAGATCTTTTTCATCTCCAAAGAACCATATGTGTACTCAAAAGTCTTCAGTGTCACATGATCTTCAGAAATCATGAAAATATGATGATTTACTGCTCAAGAAACATTTCTGATTATTATCAGTGTTGAACACAGTTGTGCTGCACAATATTTTTGTGGAAACTGTGATTTGTTTTATTTTTCAGGATTCACAGATGAATAGAAAGTTCAAAAGAACCGCGTTTATTTAAAATAGAAATCTACTGCAACATTATAAATCTCTTTACTGTCACTTTTGATCAATTTAATGTTTCCTTGAGGAATTTCTTTGATAAAACCATCATATTAACGCCGTGTGTTTGTGTGTGTGCAGCTGGTGGGGTGTCTGGTGGTGTTTCTGTGTAACGTGAGGCCAGTCAAGGTTCGAGGCGTTCAGTCGCAGGCCCGCCTCCTCTGCGCTGTCAATCAAGAGAGAATGGAACCCTTAGCTCCGCCCACCTCCGCTCAGCCTGGAGACAGAGTCACGTTCCAGAATTACCCTGGTAAGAGACGCTCACCAGAACATCTGAGTCATTTGTCGGCTTGTAACGGATTGTGTTTGATGTGGCAGGTGAACCTGAGAAAGAGCTGAATCCCAAACAGCGGATCTGGGAGCGTTTACAGCACGACCTGTGCACAGATGCCAAGGGCGTGGCCACATATAAGGGCGTGGCCTTTGAGGTCCGTGGGAAGGGCCTCTGTCGGGCCCCAAGTGTCAGCAACGGCGAGATCAAATAACAGTCAAGCTTAATTTATGTGTGACATCGAAATCTCAGAAATAAATTATTAAATGCTACCAAAGGCCTCAGTGTTCTGCATAAACAAAGCAGCAGAAAAACCAGACGGGTTATTAGTCAGAAAGAGCTGAGACTCACAGTACCAAGGAAACCAAAGCCTTTCAAGACTGATGACATAATAGAGTTGAAGCAGGTTTGAGCACCCTCTGCTGACCAACAGCAGATAAAACACTCAGAAACAGGCTGACATTACTCATAACTTGTAAATAACATGTCTGCATCATCATCATCCTCCAGCAAACTAAAGCTGATTTATGAGTCGACAGGTAATTAAACACTGTGGACACTTAGTACCAATGATCAAGACCGCATAAAATATAAATAGAATTAACTCAAATAGTACTCAAAACAGAATATTCTGGATTGCATTATATATAATATTAGGAAAAATAAATAAATATAATAAATAGTATTTAATACAAATAACAAATTAATACAATTAATATGTACTATGATTTCTGAGTACAAGAAAACATGTTATATAGAGAGGTTTTAGATTTTATATCATAATAATATATTATTATTTAGTAATATCCTGGGGTCGGTATTGCATAACACGTTTGTGACGTGTATCCGCTCTGACTCGACGCCTCCCGCAGTGGGCGTGTCTCTGAGCGCATGTGGGCGTGACCGCAGGTGAGGGCGGAGACTAAAGCCCCTTCACCCAAGCACATCGTTTTAGTCTTCCTTCTGTTAAACAGGTAAATCTTCTGCTTTACATCTATCTTTTATTTCTGTACTCATGCATGTAGTTTGACATATCAACGTTGTTTTACGCACATGGTGGGAAGATTTCAACTTTTAGCAGGTAAATAAAGCGTTTCTTTCTCTTTTGCGTATGAACCTACTTGAGTTGAGTTACATGATTAGAAAATAAATAAATGAATGATAATAAATTGCTTCTTATCTAGAAAGCATTTCGGGCACATCAGGAGCGTTTTTGACGTCGTCTACGTTTTGAGGCGCGTTCTCGGTGATTGTGTTTATTTCGGGATCTTGAGATGGTTTTACCGGCAGCCGCGCGCGGATCGATCAGTATTCCATTATGACCCGGATGGTCCAGGATCTTTTTATATGCTCCGATGATGCTACTGAAAGTCTCGGGGGCGCGCACAGGTGAGAGGCAGCTCAGCAATGCTGTCCGGTAAAACTCAAGCACTGTCAAACATTTACACACAGTGAGTCAAACATCCCGTGACTTTCACAAGAACGCACTGATATAAACTATCATCCCAGCTGACAAAATATGATCAATATTTTCGCTGACGTTCGCATTAATTCATAAAAACATGACGTTATTTCCATGGTGATGCGATTCAATTCCGTCATTTCAAACTTTGAATGTACTCAAGAACAAAAGGTAACATTTAAAATATGTTGATTAAAAGACGTCTTTTTGACGTCTGCACGACGTATTTTTTGAATGCTATAGTAGAGATCGTTTCCTATCAGATGTCAAATAGACGTTTAGAAGATGTCTTTAAGATGATTTAGAATGAATGAAAAACAGACGTCTGTCAGATGTTTGCACAAGGCAGATTTACAGACGTATCTGTGAAGTATCTTTGAAAGAATCTTGCTAGACCACTTAACGAAAGTTCCCTGTAATACGATGCTTTTTCTGCATGCACCGTGGCAAAACGGCGGTATTCATTGAAATAACACGGTATTTGCATATGGTAATGTTTCAGTACTGTGCTATTCAAACATACCGTGGTTTTAGCATCTAATACCAGCATTCTGTAGACAAATACTGATGTGCCTTTACAGGTAGCACAGGTACATCTATAAAAGATCTTTTCATCCGCTGTGTACAAACATCTGATAGACGTCAGTTTTACATTCGTTCTAAATCATCTTAAAGACATCTTCTAAACGTCTATTTGACATCTGATAGGAAACGTATAGCAGATGAGCAAACTCTCTAAAAAATATGTCTTGTAGATGTAATACAGACATCAAATAGACGTCTCTGAGAAGGATGAGTGCTATCAGGGTATTCATACAAATAAATACATATATAGCAAATCATTCTGCCAGTCCAGTATTTCACATGAGAATGACACAAACTGGTCTGACGGCTGTAGGGTCAGCAGAGAAATGAATGAGCGAGGTGTAACAAACATATCTGTGTGTTACAGGTTTCAGGGTGTGTCAGACACACACATTCACATTGAAACGCCTGTTCTGGTGAGGCGTAAACTGAACAAACACACACATTCATGCTAAACTGCCTAAAGGTTTATGGCCTGAAGTTAATAAACACACCTACCTGTAGATGCATGTGCATGCATGCGATTATTCACACATGCAAAGACTGTAATCCACATCTACAACTGGAAGCACAGAGAGACTGCATATATATATATATATATATGATTTGTTGTTCTGTAAATGTGTTTGTTGAGAGGCAAAGGATTTATCCTTCAGTGCTTTAACTAATGCCTTGTTTGTTTGTACATTTTTAAGCATTCAATTTAAAAAAGTATATTTACCAACACATCTAATTTTTCTACTGAAATCTTTGCTAAATATGTTATCGAAAATGGCAAATAACAGTGTTGAGACAATAACCAAACTGAGTTAAACATGTAACATAAATTGAGATCACGTGACAATAGTTTTCAATGTTTACAAGACAAAAATACAGGAAAAAATTTAATATAGTGAAATATTATGGTGTAAAATAACATTTTTCTATTTTAATATACATTAAAATTTAATTTATTTCTGTCCCAGACAGCAACGTAGTGTCGGCCCAGATCCGGCCCACATCTGGCCCGCATGAAATCCATGTGGGCCGAATCTGGACCGAAACTGCTCGCTGTCAGGGGTTATGCTCCGCTGTATTTTCAGCATCATTCCTCCAGTCTTCAGTGTCACATGATCTTCAGAAATCAAGAAAATATGATGATTTATATCAGAATTTAGGGCTGGGCGATATGGCTTAAAAAAAAAATCTCCGATTTTTTCACACCAAACCCGATTTTCATTTCATTTAATAAAATTTTTTTTTCTATTTAAAAACAAACTACAACCGACAAAAAAAATTGCTCAAAACAAATGTACTCTTTGTTTTGTTCTGATTTTCTCTTATGTAGTTTAATCTAAATGTCCCCTTTGTGCATAAGTGTAACAGGAAACAAGCCTCAAAACATGCTTGTAAACAAGATGGCAGGCACTACCATTGTAAACAGTGAAAATGTAGCTTATCAGTTTTCTAATAACTTACAGTGACACAATGCACCTTCAAAATAAATTAAAATATAAATAAAAAATAAAATTGTGTGTCCCTCTTTGATAAAACACTTTTGGTTAAATAAATGTAACAAAAATGACAAAATTAGATCTAGTACTTGTCACAGTGGTATTCATAAAGTGCTAACAAAACTTTAAACTCATTAGCGTTAGCATTACAGAAAGGCCTGATTTACGCACTGTTACAACAGTCATTGGGTCTCATTCACCAATTTTTGCGTAAAATTTTCTTATTTATACACACATTTGAACTTCTCACGAGAACTTTCCGCCTAATTCACAACACGTTCGTACGCACATGAGCTTGTTCTTAAACTCGTTCTTCTGTTAGTGAATTTGGAGTCTTCTAAATGAGCGCCCGCATGCACAAGGTCAGTAATTAGCATAATTCACGCCCAAACCAGCTCAACAAGATGAGACACATTAATCACCGTTTATATAAGGATAGATCAGGTGATTGTTGTATATATATATATATAAATTGGAACTGTAATTATAATTTATCAATAACATCTAATTATATAGGGTTCTTAACACATGCTTATAAGGCCCCGGTTTTACACATGATTAGTGTGTACGTGTGGTATAAGTTGTTCTTGAATCTTTTCGTACATTTAGAATAAATTTTAGTAAGAAAGTTTTTGATGAATCATGATTTATTCGTGAAAACGTCCGTACGAACATTTCACGCAAAAATCTTTGCCTACGCATATTTAGTGAATGAGACCCATTGTTTTTTTTGTTTTTTTTTTTGACATTTGAGTTCATGATTTTAATGTTGTTGTTTTTTGTGGCACACTAAAGACTAATGACAGACTGTTGATCTTTGAATAATCTCATCTGGTCACCCTAAGGCTAGTGAAGTATAACCACACTTTTCGCAGATCTCACAGACAAACGACTTAATATGATCACACATTAGAAATGTTTAGAGGTGTAACGGTTCACAAAATTCACGGTTCGGTTCGATACGATACACTGATGTCGCGGTTCGGTTCGGTTAGGTACGTTTTAGATACAGCAAAATGTAAAAACATCTCAACTTTTCAGAATGCCGCAAGCGCACCGCGGGTCATGTGACAAGAACTAACCAATCAGCTTCATCCTTTCCCGTAACAACGTTGAAAGCTCAGCCAAGATGAAGGAACAGCTGATCATAGTTGTATATGGATTGCCATTTTGAAATAAATTTAGTAGCAGAGCTACTGCAAGCGATGTTTAGAGCTGCAAATCCATTTATACTTTGCTGAAATTTACACATCTTCATGGAGAGAGCACGTCATGGTTGCTTAGCAAAGACCGACGCCTCATGAGCGCTTCTGCCCGAGCGCTTTGGAAAGGAGGAGAAAGCGGCGCGACTAGCGTTTTCCACGCGTTTGCTTGTTGCAAAATGGCCAATGCATTTAACAGACCAGAAATAGAGGATCCTCCAATAACCAACAGGTCTGGTGTTTGGGTACACTTTGGATTCCCTGTAAGCTATAATGGTGTACCGGTGTCTAAATGCTGCGGGGATAGTTTGTTGCTCGTTTGTTTCTTCTTTTTTTTTGTCTTTTCCCAGATACTGACACAATAAGATGATGTCGGTGTAAATGAGTTGACATGTTTCAAGTATTCCCGCTGGTGTACCCTATTGTCATGTAGCAGATGCGACATACCGTTGTTTTTTTATCCACCACTCTCTTGCCATCACCATTATAGCTTAAAGGGAATCCAAAGTGCACCCAAACACCAGACCTGTTGGTTATTGGAGGATCTTATATTTCTGGTCTGTTAAACGCATTGGCCATTTTGCAATGAGCCTTCAGCGCGTGCTGAGTGAGCGAGCGCCTGACTGAGTAGCCTAACATAGACATATAACTATAAGTTGGTGTTTTTTTCTTCTTCGGGAGTGTCAGGGGCGTTGCCTGTTACGTCGTTTGGGTTATTGGGCTACCTTGTTGAACGCATATCATTATATTTCTCTTTTTTTTTTCAAATATAATTAATTAGTCCAACGAACAGTTCGGTATACATAATGCGTACCGCGTTCCGAACCGAAAGCCATGGTTCAATACGAATACGCCTATCGTTACACCCCTAGAAATGTTTGTTGCCCAGTTTAATACCGGGTTTCGGTACCCATCCCTACTGTTTAAGATGCTGGAATAAATGCTGCTACCTTTTGTCGCAACGGCTTTTAAACACTTTGCAATGTGGCGTTATTTGTTCTGTGTCTGACACTAAAAAAGCAAACCAATTCCAAACAACGGATGAAACGGTGCCTTTCTTTGGAACGAGCTCTGCGCTGTTAACTGTCATGTTGTCTGTGTGCGGCTGTAAGGAGAGCGGGGGGAGGGCGAGCCCACTCTGAACTACGGAAGCCAAAGGGGAGAGCCGGTGGTGGAAGTTAAAGAGAAAACCGATTTTCATTAAAAACAAATCGCCCTTAACGTCAAAATTCGAGTTAATCGATAAAATCGATTTATCGCCCAGCCCTATCAGAATTATAAACAGTTAATATTTTTTTGGAAGCTGTGATGCTTTTTTCAGATACTTTGATGAATAAAAAGTTATAAAGAAGATAATTTATTAAAAATAGAAATCTTTTCTAACAATATACACTACCGTTCAATAGTTTGGGGTCAGTACATTTCTTTTCTTTCTTTTAATTGTTGAAAGAAATGAAAACTTTTAAATGTGTTAAAATGATAAGAAGTGATATAAAAGATTAATATTTTGAATAAATGCTGTTCTTTAAAAAAAAATATTCATCAAAGAATCCTGAAAAAAGCATCTCAGTTTCCAAACAAATATTTGTCAGCACAACTGTTGATAATTCTAATAATAAATCATCATATTAGATTCATTTCTGAAGATCATGTGACACTTTATTCTGGAGTAACGATGATGGAAATACAGCTGCACATCACAGAAATAAATTACAATTATATAGAATATTAAAATAGAAACCATTATTTTATTTTGTAATAACATTTTACAGTTTTTTGCTGTATTTTTGATAAAATAAATGCAGCATTGATAAGCAGAAGAGACATTACAAGTCTAACTGATCCCAAACTTTTGTATGGTAGTATGCGTGTATTGTATCTTTAATAATTGATATTTCACAATTAATGTTACATGAACTATTAAATATTGTGTTAAATTTTGTTTTAGTGTATGAGTGATGGCAGCATCTCATCTTTTGGACGAACAAGAAGATGACACACCCAACGGTGGCTACCATATGATGGTGACGATAGAGGATGGGTCACGCCCCCAGACCACGCCCACTGGCCGGCCACACCCCTCTCCGGTCACTTCCAGTGGCGATCAGGTTGACGACAGCAAGTCGACACGTTTGGCGAGAGGTTTCAGTAAAGCCTTGCGTAAAAACCAGGATTACATCCGCATCCCGGTCTCAAGGTCCATCGACTCCCTGCTGCCGGCGGAATGGTGGAAGACGGGAATCGCCTTCATCTGGGCCGCATTTAACCTCGTCCTCACTACGGTCATGATCACCGTCGTCCACGAGAGAGTCCCGGACAAGTCCATCAGCCCGCCATTACCGGACAAATTCTTCGATTATGTGCCGCGTTTTGAGTGGGCTTTTTCCGTCACCGAGGTGAACGGGATGATCCTGGTGGCTCTGTGGTTCATCCAGTGGCTCTTCCTCAAGCACAGGTGAGCATTTAGTGAGACTCCAACCCTGATAGCAAACGTACATCTCCCCAGTTTCGGCCCAGAACCGGTCCACATCTGGCCTGCGTGAAATCCATGTGGACCAGATCTGGGCTGAAACGGCTTGCTGTCTGCGTCAGAGACGTCTATTTTATGTCTGAATTAAATCTGGAAGAAGTGTTTGCTCATCTGCTATACATCTACAAGACGTTTACTATCTGGTGTCAAATAGACGTTTAGAAGATGTCTTTAAGATGTTTATGATTTAAAACCAGACGTCAATCAAACGTTTGCACAAAGCAGATGCTTTCCAGATCTTTATCAGACGTCTTGCAGATGTACTTGTGCTATCTGGGAACTAGGGATGCATGATTAATTGAAATAAAACTTGAATCATGATGGCTTAGTGCAAGTATCAACTTAAGTAAAGTAGTTTATTTCCAGAATGAAAATTTGTCATAATTTACTCACCCTCCACTTGTTCCAAAAAAAATCTTGGTATCTGAACAGTTGATGAGCTGGATTGACTTAAATAGTATTTTTATTAACTTTTTCCTACTGAACTGTTCAGATACTAACATTTCAGTGCGTCATTGTGTTCATTTACACTTGAGCAGCTCATGATGCAGTGCTTTTAGTATCTCTCTTCACAGTAAATGCTGCTTTACATAGTCCAGTATAATGTGCATTTAGAAACGTAACATTCACCAAACATCTTCACAAACCTTTAATAAGATGAACTTATAAACTGGATGTTGTCAACAAAAAAGAGGTTTAAGGGCTCCTTAAGGTTTAAAATAAAAGCTTGATAGTTTAATGTATGGAAATAAAGATATTAAAGACCATTAAAGCCATAAATATTTGTGTAATTTACTTTAAATACAATTCTTAAATGCTTTTTTTAATTGAAATTATACAATAGTAATATTCTTATTTTATTTGATATTTTTATTATTCCTTTATATTCTTAATGTTTTTGAAAATAAGTCTCTTCTGCTTACCAAAGCTGCATTTCATTTGATAAAAAAAACGTATTAGATTGTGGAATATGATTGCAATTCAAAATAACTGTATTATGTGTGAATATGTAATTTATTTATTTGATGCAGAGCTGAATTCTCAGCATCACTACTACAAAAATATTGTGCAGCACAACTGTTTCCGACATTGATAATAATCAGAAATGTTTCTTGAGCAGTAAATCATCACATTATTCTGATTTCTGAAGATCATGTGACACTGAAGACTGCAGGAATGATGCTGAAAATACATCACAGAAATACATTACTTTAAAATAGAAAACAGTTATTTTAAACTGTAATGATATTTAAAAATATTACTGTATTTTTTAATACAAATACAAATAAATTAATTCATCCTGTTCACAAAAATTTAGCAGTTTTTCAGTCAGTCAGATCAATCACAATTGGTACAAGTTAAGTAAAAAGCTTTACAGTTGCAAACATGAACTCATTATACTCACTCAATCCCATGATTCCTCCGTCTCCCGTTGTTTTGACAGAGCCATCGTGGGCCGAAGGTTTTTCTTCCTGCAGGGAATGTTGTATTTGTACCGTATGGTGACCATGTACATCACAACTCTTCCTGTTCCCAGCATGCACATGCACTGCGCCCCGAAGGTGAGTGCCGCTCAATCAACACTAACACACACGAATGAGTGAACTATCATGCAGTGTGTGAATAAACCTCATGAAATACTGCTTTAAAGCATCTTATACAAGTTTAGTTCATTCAAAATGAATGCAATCAAACTCAAACTCAAAGTCAAAGTCCCCTTTATTTATATAGCGCTTTAAACAAAATACATTGCGTCAAAGCAACTGAACAACATTCATTTGGAAAACAGTGTCTCAATAATGCAAAATGATAGTTAAAGGCAGTTCATCATTGCAAATGAATGCACAGACACTATTTAAACTGAACAGTTTTGACATTTTGAGATGTTACTGCATGGTTAATGCAGTTTTGGTCATGGTTAAGGTTTTTTTTTTTGCTTGCAATGCTGAATTGCAGCATGCATTCACGGGAAGCTTTGGTGTTTTATATCTTGCTTCTCTTGTGATTGGTCTGCTTCTGTCTGTAGCTCTACGGTGATTCTCAGGGCAAGATCAAGCGTGTTTTGCAGCTGGTGTCTGGAGGAGGTTTGTCCATCACTGGCTCTCATCTCATGTGCGGTGACTTCCTGTACAGCGGCCACACGGTCATGCTGACCCTCACCTTCCTCTTCATCCAGGAATGTGAGTATGAGGAAACCATGATCATCATTTCTATCGGCTCTCAGTCCACTTGTATTCACACTGTTAAGGATTGGTTCTGTTTTGTGTTGTAGACTCGCCCCGCTCGCTGCTGTGGCGTTGCTATCACGTGATCTGCTGGTTCCTAAGCGCAATGGGTGTGATCTTTATCCTGATAGCGCATGAGCATTACAGCCTGGACGTAGTGGTGGCGTATTTCATCACCTCACGCCTCTTCTACTGGTACCACACCATGGCCAACAACCGGGTAAAAGCTTTTAAAAAACTGCTGGAAAATTGCTTGATTTTAACTCAGAATTGTGAGATTCTGATAGGATTCAAAATTCTAATAAGAAAAGTTGGAACTGTGAGATGAGTCGCATCTTTTGACTTCAAGTATTTTTGGCATTTTGTTTCTCTATACGTCATCTTTGAAGCTGCTTAAACAATAGCTAACAATTGATTTTCTTACTAAGTTTGAACAAAAGATAAACCTCATGAATTCTACTTTGATTAAATGTTGTGGATTGCTCTCCTGATTTGTAGACCTTGAGAGGATCTCCTCACAACTATCTGAGCCGGATTTGGTGGAACCGTGTGTTTAACTTCCTGGAGAAGAACGTTAAGACGACGGTTCCCTGCTCGTTCTCGTGGCCGCTGTTGCCTCCATCTGCCGTCTTCAAGAACCCGTGCAAGAGCTACTCAATAGTGCAGAGCGCACAAGATTAATGACACCACAAACACTACGCCTGCAAATCAAGATCCTGTTTACTTGAGCACAGCTTTTTACATGCTTTGAAGAATATGTTTTTGTGCGGTTCCTGATGAACGTAGACACATGCTGCCATGTTCCTTATAGTATTGTTTTCACACTGTACTTAAGACATAATTCAAATGTTTATTCGTATTTCTCCGTGAAGGATTTTGAAATGTGTATTGTTCACAATTGTATAGTTTGTATTTTAATTTATTTGTTCTGTACCTTGTGAAAGAAATGTATTTGTTTAATGAATGTCAGAAAATAAATACTATTTTATTCAATTTTATACAAATGTGATTTTACGGTTTTGTGCATATTGTTGACTGATATAAAAACTACAAAAATGACTGAATAAGTTGCTTTGTGACTGACAGCGTGTGTGGATGGGTTTCCAAAAGAAATGGTAAAGATGTATATGGAAAATGGGAATTTTAAATAGTCATAAAAAACACAATACTTTACCCCATTAAAAAAAACTGCATGCTAGTTTTTGACGTATAGCAGATGATAAAACACAAAAAAATACATCTTGCAGTCTCTGTGATTGTGCCATCAATGTTCTCCATTATTTCCCCATTGTTAAAATTGAATCTTTTTCGTTCTAGTTGAACATGATGACATTTTTATTTACGTCTGAAGGGTCTCCATCAAAGATTTCGACCAGTTTCCAAGTTTTAAACAGCCTTTCCTAGTATATACTGAAAACCTTTTTGGAGGTTGGTTATTACTTGACGCAAACGCGTGGTTAATTCAGATATTTATCCGCATTTCTTGAGGTGATTATTTATTCAGACGGGAAGATTCACGAGCCTTCATTGTCGAAAATCGAGTAAATCTCGAAACGGAGTAGTTCAGCTCTGATGTTGATTCAGTAACCGCTGAAGAATTCATTCAGGGATTCGTTAATCTGATTCAAACCAGGAACGTGAGTGAAAATGAATCACAACCAGACGCTGTTCAAATGAGTCAAATTGGTGAATCGAACAGTTCAGACTGGAAAATTACTTTTATAAATCAGCCATATATTTTTCTTTTTAATGTTGTGGTGCCGCCGGGGAGTACGCAACAAACTGCTAAGAAGAGTTAAAAACCAGTGCATCGATAACCGCTAACGCGATTGAAATCCAGTCTGTATGTGTAATATGATTAAGACAATTAAAGTTTTTAAAGACGTTCATTTCTGAGAGGAATCGGAGAAAACTTACAGTGCGCTGCGCGGAGCTCCGCGACCGTTGGCTGACGTTCCGTTATTGCCATGGCAACTGTGGATTTGTGACGTGGCGATGACGTCACAGAGCATAGTATATAAATTGATGCGAGTCAGTAGAAACGACAGAGAGCTTTGGAGAGTTTGAGGGTGATTTTACTGCTATAGACGAGAGCCAGTCCTTATTGAGTCTTTATATACAGTTTATAGACACAGTTTAAACAGACAGTTTGATTACTGTACAGTGTTAAGTACAGATTATTGATCTGTCAGTCTCCGAACACCACACAATGTCCACAGAGGTCAGAGAGGTGCTTCTGGAGGTTTACCTCAACGGTGCCTTCTACTGCAGGGAAAGTTACTGGGCATCAGATGATAAAGATGTGCAGCTGGAGTTTGAGATCACCAATGCCATCTATGACCTTCTCGGCTGCAGCGCATCTCAAGAGATAGATGTGCAGCTGGAGTTTGAGACGGACGATCACGTCTCAGTCGGTCACTGCAGTCCAGGAGAGATGCACATGGAGCTGGAGACTGATGAGAATCAGAACATCTCAGTCTGTGAAGTGAAAGACTTGCAGCTGGAGATGAACAGGAACGTCAGCGTCTCAGAGCTGAAGAAGCCTGCGCTGGTGTCTGAAGATCTGAGAGACCCAGCAGGACCTTCAGTGGAAGACAGCGGTGTTCAGGAGAACAGCCCGACAGGTGAAGACATATATTTATATGTCTTAATCATGTTTATTTGTGTGGTTAGAGATGTTTCTGATAATGTATTTATGTTAGGTTGAAAAAGACGTAATACTGTTTTCCTATTATTCGTCCACTTCTTCTGACACCCTGATTTTCCAAGAGTAAAATATCTTTGAACTTTCAAGTTACGACTATCGAATTTGGCAGGGACCTTCAGGCTGATCTGATTTTGTTTCTATATCTTTCTATCTATCTATTCGTTAAAAATGGTTGGATACATGCCATCAACAGCTAGCAGAGGACTCATAGCTGTTTGTAAATGTCTAATTGGTTTTTGATGTGGTTTCTAAGCAGTCAGATGAGGCCTAATGGGGTTTAAAGTATGATTTAGAGTTTCTCTGAATTATCGGAATAAAAATCTAAACCTCATGCTTTAATTTTAATTTGTCAGACAATGGTTTGATCAAGTTTGTCATCAAACTTTACTTAACTTGTTTGTTTTCCTCTTTTTATTTTATTTTTTAGAAAGCACTGCTGGGTGGATGTTCAAGAAAATAAGTGCAGTCTTCCAGCAATTGACTGCAATCTTCCAGACAAATGCACTGAATGCTGTTGGGAAACCTGAAGTGGATCTTCTTGATCCAGAGGAATCATTTGGTCCAGATCCCAGCATTCCTGATCCAGAACCTAAAGTGGATCTTGTTGATCCAGAGGAATCATTTGGTCCAGATCCCAGCATTTCCAAGCAAGAACCTGAAGTGAATCTGGTCGATACCGAGCAGTCATGTATCCCAGAACCTGAAATGGATCTTCTTGATTCAGAGGAATCATGTCTCCCAGATCCCAGCATTCCCGAGCCAGAACCTGAAATGAATCTGGTCGATATTGAACAATCGTGTGTCCCAGATCCCAGCGCTCCTGGTCCAGGACCTGAAGTGGATCTTGTTGATCCAGAGGAATCCTGTGCACCTGGTCCAAGCGTTCCCGAGCCAGAACCTGAAGTGACATCAGAGCATTTAAGTTTGGAAAACTGCATCCGTCTTAATGTGTCCAAGCTGGAGGATCGTTTGAGGGAATGTACAGTGTCCAAGACTCCTGTCACTGAGGTCTGGCCCAGGGTCTTCATTGGAAATGAGTAAGTAGTCTACTAATAAATACAGTGCATTGAAATAATAATGCATTGCAGGAGAAACAAAGACAATGATATATTTTCTCATTGATTTACAAGTGCTGTCATTTCATTATAAATCGAAAGACCAACCTAAGATGTTGTGTTTTGTGCAGAGAGACTGCATGGGACCGAGATCAACTGAAGGAGATGGGAATTACTCATATCCTTAATGCTGCAGCGCCAAAAAAGGACCTGAAGTTCTTGTTGGGAATGGCAAGCGAGAAAGACCTTCTAGGAACGGTCAACACAGGGTCCAGATATTACAGAGGCATGAACATGACTTACTGTGGCCTGCCTTCGTTCAGACACTGGGCCAATATCAGCAAATACTTCTTGCCAGCAGCCAAATTTATCCATAAGGCCTTGAGGAACCCAAGGAGTAAGAGCTGACACACGCACACACACACACACACACACACTCAATTCTCATCTTTTATCAAGTGTTCTACAGTCTGGGAATGGGTTTTCTGACCATCGTTCTGTTTTTCTCTCCTCAGGTAAGGTGTTGATTCACTGCACACAGGGTCTTAGCCACTCGGCGACTCTGTTTCTGGCTTATCTGATGATCTGCCATGACATGATGGTGGAGGAGGCCATTGATCATGTCATAAAAGTGAGATGCATCAAGCCCTATTTCGGCCATCTGAAGCACCTGGCGTTCCTCAATGCCGACCTTGTGCTGCAGCGAAATCTAAAGCTACAGGGGGGAAAAACAGACAAAAAGATGAACAAATGGCAGGTTAAAACAAAATAGAACACAGATTTGAAAAATGGTGCAGAGATTAAAAAAGAAAAAACTAGAATAATTTGAAATGTATAATTGAATATTAAATGTATTAAAAAATGAGAAAAAAGAGGTTGTTGTAAGTGTGTCTGATTTCTGAATTCCCTCATCTCTACAAACAAATACCAAGCTTGAGTAGAAAATAAAACATGCTTTGAACAACGAAACATACCATTACATAGGCATTTCTCTCCACTGTAAATATACTGTAAATATATTTGTGCAATTCTTATACGTGTATATGCAGTGTTTCTTTATTTATTACTGATGGTGTATGCCATATACAGCGTTCTTAAATCATGTTTTTCAGTCAGTCAGATCAATCACAATTGGTACAAGTTAAGTAAAATGCTTTACCGTTGCAAACATAAACTCATTATACTCACTCAATCCCATGATTCCTCCTTCTCCCGTTGTTTTGACAGAGCCATCGTGGGTCGAAGGTTTTTCTTCCTGCAGGGAATGTTGTATTTGTACCGTATGGTGACCATGTACATCACAACTCTTCCTGTTCCCAGCATGCACATGCACTGCGCCCCGAAGGTGAGTGCCGCTCAATCAACACTAACACACACGAATGAGTGAACTAACATGCAGTGTGTGAATAAACCTCATGGAATACTGCTTTAAAGCATCTTAATACAAGCATAGTTCATTCAAAATGAATGCAATCAAACTCAGTTCAGTGTCAGATTTTATTACTTCACTGTAAGTCTGCAACATTATGGTTCTTTTCATCAATATTGGCTGATGTTTTGACATTTTGAGCATTACAGCCTGGACGTAGTGGTGGAGTATTTCATCACCTCACGTCTCTTCTACTGGTACCACACCATGGCCAACAACCGGGTAAAAGCTTTTAAAAAACTGCTTTGTTTAACTTCCATTCCATATTCTTGCATGGAAACTCATGTGGAAGATTGCAGATTTCCTGAGAGTCAGGTGTGTGATGACACGATTCATAATAAATATTCACTTATGTTAAAAATCTGTGAACAATCTTAATGGTGCAGGTCAAACTGACCCTAACTGGATTCTATAGTCTAAAAACACACTATGGAAGCTTGTTTACACCATGCAAAAAAAAAAAAAAAAGAAAGATTAAATAAAGTTAACATTATTAACAGCAATTATTATATGATGCAGTCACACTTGTAGCAATATTTGTTAGTTCTGTTGTTGATTCAGGGTTAGCATCATCTGAGGTCCTCTGAGGGTCAGCATCATCTCTTCTCAGGTGTTCTGGATCCAGACTGGAGCTTGTGAAAATCCTAGTTACCACGGGATGAAGATCCCAGCAGAAACAGAGAAACACATAGAGACATCATTAGCATAGCTGCTGATCCAACAAAGTAAAATTAGTTTAACTCAAGCTAAAGAAGAAGAATGCACATTTGATCAGATGCAACTACACTCACAATTTAAGAGATACATTATTCAAATGCTTGGCGAAAGAGATGTGTTTTTAATCTAGATTTAAACAGAGAGAGTGTGTCTGAACCCCGAACATTATCAGGAAGGCTATTCCAGAGTTTGGGAGCCAAATGTGAGAAAGCTCTACCTCCTTTAGTGGACTTTGCTATCCTAGGAACGACCAAAAGTCCAGCGTTTTGTGACCTTAGGGTGCGTGATGGGTTGTAGCGTGGTAGAAGGCTAGTTAGGTACGCAGGAGTTAAACCATTTAGGGCCTTATAGGTAAGTAATGATAATTTGTAACTGATACGGAACTTAATAGGTAGCCAGTGCAGAGACTGTAAAATTGGGGTAATCTGATCATATTTTCTTGACCTGGTTAGGACTCTAGCTGTCATTTTGGACGACCTGTAGCTTGTTTATTGACGAAGCAGGACAACCACCTAGAAGTGCATTACAATAGTCCATTCTAGAGGTCATGAATGCATGAACTAGCTTTTCTGCATCAGAAACAGATAACGTGTTCGTAGCTTGGCAATGTTTCTAAGATGGAAGAATGCAGTTTTTGTAACACTGGAAATATGATTTTCAAAATACAAATTGCTGTCTAATATAACACCCAGATTTCTGACTGTAGAGGAAGTAACAGTACATCCGTCTAGTTGCAGATTGTAATCTACAAGATTCTGTGTAATGTCAATTAATTAATCAAATAAAAAAAAAATGGAGTATTATTTTTTTTTTTTGAATATTCGAGGAATAAAGTCAGAATTTTTGAAATTTCCATTAAAAAATTTATTCTATGGCAAATCAAGATCCTGTTTACTTGAGCACAGCTTTTTACATGCTTTGAAGAATATGTTTTTGTGCGGTTCCTGATGAACGTAGACACATGCTGCCATGTTCCTTATAGTATTGTTTTCACACTGTACTTAAGACATAATTCAAATGTTTATTCGTATTTCTCAGTGAAGGATTTTGAAATGTGTATTGTTCACAATTGTATAGTTTGTATTTTAATTTATTTGTTCTGTACCTTGTGAAAGAAATGTATTTGTTTAATGAATGTCAGAAAATAAATACTATTTTGTTCAATTTTATACAAATGTGATTTTACGGTTTTGTGCATATTGTTGACTGATATAAAAATTACAAAAATGACTGAATAAGTTGCTTTGTAACTGACAGCGTGTGTGGATGGGTTTCCAAAGTAATGGTAAAGATGTATATGGAAAATGGGAATTTTAAATAGTCATAAAAAACACAATACTTTACCCTATTAAAAAAAACTGCATATGCTAGTTTTTGACGTATAGCAGATGATAAAACACAAAAAATACATCTTGCAGTCTCTGTGATTGTGCCATCAATGTTCTCCATTATTTCCCCATTGTTAAAATTGAATCTTTTTCATTCTAGTTGAACATGATGACATTTTTATTTACGTCTGAAGGGTCTCCATCAAAGATTTTGACCAGTGTCAAGTTTTAAACAGCCTTTCCTAGTATATACTGAAAACTTTTTTGGAGGTTGATTAATTACTTGACGCAAACGCGTGGTTCATTCAGATATTTATCCGCATTTCTTGAGGTGATTATTTATTCAGACGGGAAGATTCACGAGCCTTCATTGTCGAAAATCGAGTAAATCTCGAAACGGAGTAGTTCAGCTCTGATGTTGATTCAGTAACCGCTGAAGAATTCATTCAGGGATTCGTTAATCTGATTCAAACCAGGAACGTGAGTGAAAATGAATCACGACCAGACGCTGTTCAAATGAGTCAAATTGGTGAATCGAACAGTTCAGACTGGAAAATTACTTTCATAAATCAGGCATATATTTTTCTTTTTAATGTTGTGGTGCCGCCGGGGAGTACGCAACAAACTGCTAAGAAGAGTTAAAAACCAGTGCATCGATAACCGCTAACGCGATTGAAATCCAGTCTGTATGTGTAATATGATTAAGACAATTAAAGTTTTTAAAGACGTTCATTTCTGAGAGGAATCGGAGAAAACTTACAGTGCGCTGCGCGGAGCTCCGCGACCGTTAGCTGACGTTCCGTTATTGCCATGGCAACTGTGGATTTGTGACGTGGCGATGACGTCACAGAGCATAGTAATATAAAAAAGAGAGCTTTGGAGAGTTTGAGGGTGATTTTACTGCTATAGACGAGAGCCAGTCCTTATTGAGTCTCTAGATACAGTTTATAGACACAGTTTAAACAGACAGTTTGATTACTGTACAGTGTTAAGTACAGATTATTGATCTGTCAGTCTCCGAACACCACACAATGTCCACAGAGGTCAGAGAGGTGCTTCTGGAGGTTTACCTCAACGGTGCCTTCTACTGCAGGGAAAGTTACTGGGCATCAGATGATAAAGATGTGCAGCTGGAGTTTGAGATCACCAATGCCATCTATGACCTTCTCGGCTGCAGCGCATCTCAAGAGATAGATGTGCAGCTGGAGTTTGAGACGGACGATCACGTCTCAGTCGGTCACTGCAGTCCAGGAGAGATGCACATGGAGCTGGAGACTGATGAGAATCAGAACATCTCAGTCTGTGAAGTGAAAGACTTGCAGCTGGAGATGAACAGGAACGTCAGCGTCTCAGAGCTGAAGAAGCCTGCGCTGGTGTCTGAAGATCTGAGAGACCCAGCAGGACCTTCAGTGGAAGACAGCGGTGTTCAGGAGAACAGCCCGACAGGTGAAGACATACATTTATATGTCTTAATCATGTTTATTTGTGTTGTTAGAGATGTCTCTGATAGTGTATTATTATGTTAGGTTGAAAAAGACGTAATACTGTTTTCCTATTATTCGTCCACTTCTTCTGACACCCTGATTTTCCAAGAGTAAAATATCTTTGAACTTTCAAGTTACGACTATCAAATTTGGCAGGGACCTTCAGGCTGATCTGATTTTGTTTCTATATCTTTCTATCTATCTATTCGTTAAAAATGGTTGGATACATGCCATCAACAGCTAGCAGAGGACTCATAGTTGTTTGTAAATGTCTAATTGGTTTTTGATGTGGTTTCTAAGCAGTCAGATGAGGTCTAATGGGGTTTAGAGTATGATTTAGAGTTTCTCTGAATTATCGGAATAAAAATCTAAACCTCATGCTTTAATTTTAATTTGTCAGACAATGGTTTGATCAAGTTTGTCATCAAACTTTACTTACCTTGTTTGTTTTCCTCTTTTTATTTTCTTTAGAAAGCACTGCTGGGTGGATGTTCAAGAAAATAAGTGCAGTCTTCCAGCAATTGACTGCAATCTTCCAGACAAATGCACTGAATGCTGTTGGGGAACCTGAAGTGGATCTTCTTGATCCAGAGGAATCATTTGGTCCAGATCCCAGCATTTCCAAGCAAGAACCTGAAGTGAATCTGGTCGATATCGAACAACAGTGTGTCCCAGATCCCAGCGTTCCTGATCCAGAACCCGAAGTTGATCTTCTTGATACAGAGAAATCATTTGGTCCAGATCCCAGCATTCCTGATCCAGAACCTAAAGTGGATCTTGTTGATCCAGAGGAATCATTTGGTCCAGATCCCAGCATTTCCAAGCAAGAACCTGAAGTGAATCTGGTCGATACCGAGCAGTCATGTATCCCAGAACCTGAAATGGATCTTCTTGATTCAGAGGAATCATGTCTCCCAGATCCCAGCATTCCCGAGCCAGAACCTGAAATGAATCTGGTCGATATTGAACAATCGTGTGTCCCAGATCCCAGCGCTCCTGGTCCAGGACCTGAAGTGGATCTTGTTGATCCAGAGGAATCCTGTGCACCTGGTCCAAGCGTTCCCGAGCCAGAACCTGAAGTGACATCAGAGCATTTAAGTTTGGAAAACTGCATCCGTCTTAATGTGTCCAAGCTGGAGGATCGTTTGAGGGAATGTACACTGTCCAAGACTCCTGTCACTGAGGTCTGGCCCAGGGTCTTCATTGGAAATGAGTAAGTAGTCTACTAATAAATACAGTGCATTGAAATAATAATGCATTGCAGGAGTAACAAAGACAATGATATATTTTCTCATTGATTTACAAGTTTTGTAATTTCATTATAAATCGAAAGACCAACCTAAGATGTTGTGTTTTTGTGCAGAGAGACTGCATGGGACCGCAATAAACTGAAGGAGATGGGAATTACTCATATCCTTAATGCTGCAGCGCCAAAAAAGGACCTGAAGTTCTTGTTGGGAATGGCAAGCGAGAAAGACCTACTAGGAACGGTCAACACAGGGTCCAGATATTACAGAGGCATGAACATGACTTACTGTGGCCTGCCTTCGTTCAGACACTGGGCCAATATCAGCAAGTACTTCTTGCCAGCAGCCAAATTTATCCATAAGGCTTTGAGGAACCCAACGAGTAAGAGCTGACACACACACACACACACACACACACACACACACACACACACTCAATTCTCATCTTTTATCAAGTGTTCTACAGTCTGGGAATGGGTTTTCTGACCATCGTTCTGTTTTTCTCTCCTCAGGTAAGGTGTTGATTCACTGCACACAGGGTCTTAGCCACTCGGCGACTCTGTTTCTGGCTTATCTGATGATCTGCCATGACATGATGGTGGAGGAGGCCATTGATCATGTCATAAAAGTGAGATGCATCAAGCCCTATTTCGGCCATCTGAAGCACCTGGCGTTCCTCAATGCCGACCTTGTGCTGCAGCGAAATCTAAAGCTACAGGGGGGAAAATCAGACAAAAAGATGAACAAATGGCAGGTTAAGACAAAATAGAACACAGATTTAAAAAATGGTGCAGAGATTAAAAAAGAAAAAACTAGAATAATTTTAAATGTATTATTGAATATTAAATGTATTAAAAAGAGGTTGTTGTAAGTGTGGGTGATTTCTGAATTCCCTCATCTCTACAAACAAATACCAAGCTTTGTAGAAAATAAAACATGCTTTGAACAACGAAACATACCTTTACATAGGCATTTCTCTCCACTGTAAATATACTGTAAATATATTTTTGCAATTCTTATATATGTGTATATGCAGTGTTTCTTGAAATTATTGAAATAGTCACAGATCCCCTTAAGTTCTTGTTTGTGTGCTTGTGTTCCAAAACATTCTGGCAAGGTTCTCTTCGCTCAACATTATGTCTTCCTGTATCACAGTGTTCTTTAAAGTTATCTTTACTTTAGTGAAAATGTCAAAGCCTTTTTCTGAAAGAGAAGTGACTTATACTCAGTTACCATGGTAACATGCTCTATGAACCCAACCTGTTCTTTGTTAAACCCAGAGTTTATTTCCATCTTTCCATCCCTTTTTAAAGCATAAGTGATGTTTAAATCATTCATTCATGCTGCAGAAATGCTTTCCTTACTTTACTTTACTTTCTAACATTTAGAAATAGTGTTTTCATAACTTAATGGGTACGTTGGCAAAACATTCTCAGAACATATTCAGAATCTTTGTACAACGAAACACACCATTACACAAGCAATTTTCTCCACTGTAAATATCCTGTAAATATATTTTTGCAATTCTTATACATGTGTATATGCAGTGTTTCTTTATTTATTACTTATGGTGCATGTCATATACAGCGTTCTTAAATCATGTTAAATCAGTGTTATTCAACAGCGTCCTGCTTCCAGAGAAAGTGACGGGAGAAACAAAGCTTTTCTAAACTTTGAATCAATTGCATCACAGAAAGAGTTTGCTCAAAGCACCACATGCTGCACAAAACTATGAAAATGCAACACAAACTCAGTCCAAACATGCATAAGAACACCAAACATCCAAATGGTTTATTATAATGTATTAAATGCATTAAACAAATCATCTAATAACATTAAATATGGATTGTCTGTATAATATTAAACTGTAAGGCGTGTTTAATTAGGCCAATGAAGACGTGAAATAGAGTTTTTTAAACAACCTTTCTGGTGTCTTTTTGAATCCATATTCATTGAAATTGCCTGGTAAAGTAACAGTTAAGAAAATAAAAAGTATCAAATTTTATTATTGCATTCTAATCTATAAATAATGTATAATAGAACTAAACGTATGCAAATAAACATTTTAGTTTTCACGTCACAATAAATTTTTTACATTTAACTGGAACAGAACAGAAAGGAAATTAAATATGTAAGTGTAATACAAATAATAAATTATAGTGGCTGGCATTCATTATAAACAACAGTTAATATTAAACGCAAAACCTAAATTAATTTATTTGAATCTATCATTGTGTGGGGAATGTGTTAAAGAAATAAACCAGGTTTTATCCGCTTTTCCAGCCTGGTCATTGCTGGTTTTACAGGGTATTCTTTAGCCTGGGTGACCAACATAAACCAGCTAAAACAAGACCAACTGAATTCTCAAATGGACGAATCCTAATGTGTATATAATTGCTTTATATAAATCACATTGGAATATGAGTCACAGAATGTTTCAGGTGATAAAATCTGTGACTTATATTACAGAAAATACAGACAGGTCATACAGGTTTGGAAGGACCTGAGGGTGAGCTTCATTTTTGAGAGAACTACTCCCTAAAAGAAAACAAGAGTTAGACAAGCATTCAAGGCACGTTTGTTACGTGGAAACACTGAACGGACACATCACGTTCAGTTCAAAAACAGCTGATCTAATTGCCAAACAGGCAAATGTTCACTTCAAGAATGAACAAAGTTGTGTCAATGAGTTGGATGTACAATGGAGCAAACAGGAAAGGGTTAAATGTTACAGAATGGTTGTCTCAAACAGTAGCATGATGAAGGACAAAGTTCAGGAACACTTGTTTAATATCAAACTCACTGGAGAACAGGGTTACGCACTACTAAACACAATCATAAACAAGGACAGAACGAGACTAAGAGGTATTTTAAACATAGGGACTAACAAGGTAACTAAAAAGACAACAGGTGCACAGAATGAGCTAATCAGAACAACTCTTTAAAACCTGAACATAACTTAAAAACTCTAAGACAGATAATACATGTTACACTAAAAGGTTAGGGCACTCGACAATCCAGACCTGCTAGACATCACAGATTATGAAACACCTGCATACCTGTACATTCCAGGGAGGAAATGGTCCTTGTAATAATTCTCGCAGGTGACAGTAAGTGTCACATTTGCACATTTCAGAGTCGCTGCTGACAATCCAAACTGCAAATGCATGCAAAGCGCACCAAAGGCCTGATTTAACGTTGTAACACTTACAGTATGATCAAATCCTTGTTAAATATTGACCAAATATTTAATTCAAATATCCACCTAATCTTTCATTTCTGGCCACCTTTTTGCAATAGAAATGCTAGCCTCTATAATTTCTCCAACAAAAACTTGTGGACATCACAACCCTTACAAAAACTAATCCTTGGTTCTATTGACGTAAAATGTTCTTGTGTGTCATTTCTAAATGCTTGAGAGACTATAAAACCAATCAGACAACTGTATTAGTACAATCATAGCCATATAGGCGACTAGCTACAATTGTAATTTGTAAATAATAAAATGTAATAAAAAAATTAGTTATTTACTTTTATATTTTATTGAAGTTCTATTTTGACCCCTATAGTAGGTGTTTTTATTTATTTATTTGTTTTTATTTAGGGCCCTGGCTGCAAAACAAAGTTTGATGTGCATGTTTTGTATTTATTTGATTAGCTGCCGTGTAATAAGTGGGTGATATTAAAGTGATCCTGCTCTCTTTGATGTCTTTTGCAGTCCTTCACATAAACACTTCACAATCCTTCTCCACAGACGCCTGACATCAGACTGAACCAGACAAACAGGTAAAATAAACACAGCAGCCTCTTACCGGAAAGGTCAAAGAGGTGGATATTGTGTCATTATCCCTTTTGCTCTATAGTCAAAGAAACTGTTTACTAAGTAAATAAAAACAAGGCTACACGAAGATAGCTACTCACATGAGCCAAGTAACAAACATGAACTAAATCATGTAAAATGTGATAAAACACCCCAATTTTCATACATGTTTTTAACTTAAGGAAAACTGAAAGTGTAGTAAGTGCATAAGCTAAGCAATCAGAGGAAAAATAATTTCTCAATCCTAAAAACTTAACTGAATTAGATTTATTAATCATTAATTAACTAAAGATGTTTCCTGAATGAATCAAGAAGGAATTATTGAAATAGTCACAGATCCCTTAAGTTTGTGTTTGTGTGCTTGTGTTCCCAGAACGTACTGGCAAGGTTCTCTTCTCCCAACATTATGTCTTCCTGTATCACAACGTTCTTTAAAGTTATCTTTAGATTAGAGAAAACTCTGAGTGTGTTAATGTTTGTCAAACCTGAGAAAGCAGGGTAAGTCAAACCTGTTTCTTAAAGAGAAGGGACTTATACTCAGTTCCCATGGTAACATACTCTATGAACCTAACCTGTTCTTTGTTAAACCTAAAGTTTCTTTCCATCTTCTTCACCTTTTTTAAAGCATAAGCAATGTTTAAATCATTCATTCTTGCAGCAAAAATGCTTTTCTTACTGAGTATTCTTTGTTTTATTTCAAGTGCAAATATCAATAAAATTCCTAAATCAAGTTTCATTAATATACCAGTAATGATATGAGATATTTAGTCATGTTTCCTGCGGGGAAACAAGTGCATTTTAAGTAAAACAACTAAAATTATTGGCCATAAAGTAGGAAAAATAATCTTAATGCAAATGGAAACAAGATTATTTTTACCCCAATGGCAGATCATTTCCAAAATAAGAAAAATTCCCTTTATTTCTAGTTTTGTTTGTTTGTTTTTCACACAGGAAGCAAGACTAAATATCTCATGTCACTTTATTCATGTATATAGAAAATGCCTCTTGATTTAAGACTCAGAAATCAGTGTTACTCATGACTACAATTAATTTCTGTATGGCGAAAATTGTCTCAAAGTGTTTTTTTTAGTTAATCTCAGGTTTAACTCTCAGGCCTGTGATGAGAAAATTCAAAAACATGTTTACATTTGCAAGATAAATATACAGAATCTAGCTTTTGCAAATCTAGTCTTAATGACATTTATACTGTATGTGGTTTTAAAATCTGGTTTCACATCAGAAGTGTGTGCGGTGTGAAAGCAACATAAAACAGATTTAATTTTACAAAAGCACCACAAACTACAAAACACTTTGAAACCAAAAAAGAGACTGGACTAAGCTTTTAAATTGCTTGATAATCAGCATTTTAATAGCAACATACAAATAGCACATAAAGTAACATCAATCAGCAAGTTTGAACTGGTCTGTTGCTTCATTTCACTGGTTAAATTTGGTAACGGCCGGCCAGCCTGTGTTGAAGCGGATCCAGTCGAAATAGTGCGCCACTTTAGTGTAAACGCCAGGATGATTGGGTTCGCCACATTTATCACCCCAGCTCACTATTCCCCACACGTACGACAAACCAGACGCGTCTGTGCACACCAGCGGCCCTCCAGAGTCACCCTGACACGAGTCCACCTTCCCCTCCAGGTCACCTGACACAGAAAACAACCAATGACGACACAGGAACAGGTGAACGAAGAGCCACTTAGCACATGTTACTCTTTATTTGATTAAACTAAAACTTAACCATTAAATCACACACAATGCATTGCTATATATCTGCTCATTTGTATTCAAACTGTAAGCTACTAAATAATTAGAAAATATATTCTAAATGTATTGTGAAACATCTCTGAAGTTATGGCTGCTTTCACGTGCTATCATTTTTACCTCTGGGAAACTCTTGATACTCTTGAGTTTGGGTGGGTCATAATGTTAAAATAGCTGTAATACTGTAAAGTTTGGTTAATATCTACATTGCTTTCTCTTGTCATTTGTAGGACAACACTATATTCATTACATTCATGTATATGTATGCATTTAAATAACCATTTGTTGCTAATTGTATCAATACAAAACAGAATGCCAAAATCAAAATAAAATTTGATGATAATTTCAGAATCATCAGCAAGCTTAATATCTAGAAGGCTCAGTGAATGTTTACAGTATATGGTTACCAATGAATGGGAGGCTGCATTTTATAAAAAATCTGTTGTAATAGATTTTAGCTCTAATAAGATTTCCCCAATAAATAGGCAAAAATGAATTAATGAATGACCCATTCTCTACAATCCCTGTTCTTTCTGTCAACAAACTGTGAAAAAACTCACAATTACAAATTCAGAATTACAACTTTCACAAACACACACACACACACACACACACACACACACACACACACACACCTGCACACTCCATTCCAGGAAGGAAACGGTCCTTGTAATAACTCTGGCAGTCGCTGATAATCGTCACATTTGCCCATTTTAGAATCGCGGCTGATATCCCCTCTTCAAACAGACAGATTGAGAGATAAGAAAACCTCAACTTTACCACCTTTAGAGTTAAAAAACTCAATATAAGACAGGTTAACACAACACTACAACAATAAAACGCCAACATTATGAACTTGACAATTGAATGCAGTTGGAAACATGACACAAATTTTGCCCAGATTTGAAGTCTGGATGGGTTGACGAAAGTTGATGAATGCATCATAATGAGATTTTTCTTTAGTCTCAGACTACATTCTTAATAAATGCGGGATTGTTTCAACCCATCTTTGGGTCAAATTTGGCTTAACCCAACAATTGGGTTAAATTTTTAAGTTACATTTTTAACCCAAAAGTTGAGTTAGTCCATATTTGACCCAAAGTTGGGTTAAAACAACCCAGCATTTTTTTTAAGAGTGTATGATTCCATCCAGTTGGAGGATTTCAGATATATTTCATATTTTGAGCTAGTTTTAGAATGTTTTAATTCATCATGCTTTTACATAAATGCATGGTGCATTCTTATTTTTTATGCAATATTTATGACTTCCACATGAATGCAACTCTTTATTTTTCAGTTTCTCTCTCTCTCTCTCTCTCTCTCTCTCTAACCAGACACAAACTTATAAAGGCAAACCAGAGCTAGAAGATTTTGTGCGTAATTGTGGAGCCGAACCTCTGTCGCGGCCCCAGCCGGAGATGGTGCAGGTGTCATTGGGCTGGAACTGTTGGGTTGACCAGGGCACGCAGACGGCTCGGACCGCGGGATTGTCCTGCATGCACTTGTCTGAAAGATTCAGCTCCTCCAGCTGCACCAAAGCAATGTCGTTCTCGTAGGTTTGAGGGTTATATTTATGATGGATGATGATGTTCTTTACTGGGATGCTGTCCGTTGTCGACTGCTTACGATGCTTCATCCAGAGAGAGAACTTGATTCGGAAGGACCTCGGTTTAGGCCTAGAGACACACAAATGTTCTATTGTGTTCCAGTAGGGGTTCAGTACAGGTTGATCAAAACGTGTGGTAATTGGTTGTACCTGACACAGTGGGCGGCGGTCAAAACCCAGCAGCCGCCCAAATACGCCCCTCCGCAGTGAATCGAACCTTCATCCTGAATGGCCACCTGCCACTGTATCTGAGTCTACATAAGTCACACGCAGAGGTCATTCCTTACTGGTTGGCATTACATTTCTTGTAAAGTTCAAAACAAGTGGACATTTAAAATATAAGAATAATATTCATTATTTATTTCCACAGTGGTCGTGAGAATTTATGAATAAACCAGTCATTTTAAAATCATCCAGGTCTACTGCCATTGGACATCCACTTCGAACATTATTGCTCAAGATAACGTTTGTTAACTTTATAACACGTAAATCCACTTAGCCAACAACGATGCTATAGAGCTAGTGAAAAAGTGGAAGCTATTAAAAGAAAACAAGGACAAATAAAATCAAACGTCTCTCAAAAAGCAGGTATATAACACTACAGAAATTGAATAGTCAAATGTAAAATAAAACTGGAAAGTTTTATCTGTGTGATTGAAATATGCGTTGATCTTTATTATAGCTACTAAAGTCGGTCAGTAAAGAGCAAAGAGCGATTTTAACTTTTGTTTTCTTACTACACCTGTATTTATAACTTTAAGGATGTGTGTACATTACGTAAAAACCTGCCAAGACTGGCATTTGGACCGTTCAAGCGCAAAAAGACGCAAAAAAGATTTAAATGCGTCATTGAGCGCACATTGACATGCACATGTTCGTCCGCGCTTTTTTAAATTAGTTTATATTGCTTTATCACTCAACGCGTCGAAAACATTTAATCAGTTCTGCGTCGCGCAATTATTTAGTTACATTCTACGATATACACATTCAGAATCAATAACAGACACTTTATCTCATCATAGCGATATATATATCATCATGTATCAACTTTTCTGTTTTTCTGAAGTTTTTTATTTCTCAGGACTGACCGGTAAAGCCTCTTCCCCTCCTACTAAGCGCTTCTTGCGTGAATGGGAAGTCTTATCGTCCTCCTGTTTGTACACATACTCCTTATTGGGAATGCCGCACTGCAGCTGGTCCTCTGCAGTCGAGCGGATGGTTTTGATCTCTGGAACAACATGATGGATATTGATTCAGCTGTATGACTCAAAACTAAAATTACTAAACTTTAAACTTTGACCAGATCTAGAAGGGGATCCTCCAGAGATTTGTTTGCTGAAGTGACAGACATTAGATGTGACGTTTTTCTTACCTGACATTGGATCGGAAAACAATTCTTCTTTTTTTTTTGGTTTTGTTACTTCTTCTTCTGAAACACAAAGAGAAGGGCAGAAAAAGTGTATCAAAACTAACTGTGTAACAAAAATACTACTAACAATTATTATCGCTGGACTCAAAAATTGACATTCTTTTTTTTTGTTATTGTTAAGTAGTTTTTCCTTCTTGTTTATTCATCTTTATTAATCCATTCAGTCTTATTCTTTCAACCTCGTACTTTCTCTCTGCACTTTCTTTTTCTTGTTCTTTCTTTTGTCCTCTGTTGTTTCTTTCTTTCAATATTGTTCTTCCTTATTCTCTTATTCTTGTTCTTTCTGTCTCTAGTTCGTTTGTTCTTTGGTTCATTTGTTCTCTAGGAAACAAAATGAACAATTCTTTCTTTTGCTCTCTCTTTCTCATTCTTTTTCATTCTTTCCTGTCATCCTGTCATTCTCTCTTTCTTTGGTTTTCCAGCAGCAATCAAACCTTACAGTTGCACCAAAATTTGTTCTAATAAAATTGGCAAAAGGTTCTAAATTCGTAATGAAGGACCATCAGACAAATAGAAAGATTGTGGGGGGAAAAGTATCTAGATCACAGACAAATCTATTCAGATGAGATTTGATTGCAGAGCTGTAAAACAGGAAGTAATTTGCAATAAAATTGTAACAAGATTGTGTGAAGAAAACAGAATTTGTTTATTTTTTTGTTTTTGCAAAAAGTTAAAAAGTTACAAGTTAAAGGAAAAGATAAGCTGTTTCTGCATTCAGAAACTGAATCCTATTTATATATTGAACAGTAATGAGATCTCAGAAGAGTTCACTGACCAGTGTGTTCATCATCTCCTCCCAGACAGTCCCTGATTCCATCTTTGATGGCAGAACGGGGAATACAGACACCCGATTTACAGAGGAAACCCTGGCCTCGACATTCTTCACACAGCAGAAACAGTACAATCAGGATTAACAGTGCACTTCACTCCAGCATCACCAAAGTCATGGGTTCAATACAGTAAACAGGAAGAGGAATGATGATGTCAGACTCACTTTGGCAGCACATCTCGTCACTGTTGTCTCCACAGTCATCTACACCATTGCAGGGTTTTCCACTGGATAAACACTTCCCGTTCGCACACATGAACTTCTTACAGTCGGCTACTCAGAGAAAACCCATCAGTGAGAGTGAGAGAAGTGTCAAAACAACAGATTATCATTAAACATTAACATGGTGATGACATCCGAGAGGAAACAGCACCTTGAGGTTCCTCATAGCACTTTGTGACGGCCACCGTAGTGCCTTCTGTGATTTCCTCTGGATTATGGATCCTACACTCAGCCAATGAGAGCTCATATCCCATGCAGCGAACCCTCATACACTGACGTGGCCATTGAGTATCTTTGTTAAGAGATTTATATTCGATAGTATCCGCCTTCTCTGCTCCTCTGAGAGACAGACAGAACAAGATGAGCAATTAGTGCTGAGTCGAGAGAAAGGGATGTCTTGTGTGCAGGTGTGTTTACCTTTCGACTTTCAGAGGGTTTCGACAAACCACATTTGCTGCAGCCATATTCCAGCCTTTGCCACATACCAGCATTTTCCCCAAATGTGTGTTTATCTCGACCACGTTCTTAGAGTCAGAGACACTCACAGTTACATACACCTTGTCTGTCGCTGGACACAAAAATGTACGTAAAAGTTGAATACTTTCTAATTCCACACCAAATCATCTGACACTCTTAATCATTGTATTATATTCCGGGTCAATTTTGACCCGAACACCTTTTTGAGTTGTTGGAAATGCTGGTTAAGCTAGGATTTGTTTTTCTTGAAATTTCATGATTGTTTCTCATCTGGCCTGCAAAGTTTTTGCATTTTGAAATGTTGTAATATGCATACAATATTTGTATTCCCGAAAGTGATTTTAGCAAGTCATTTTGACCTGCAGAATTAATGGTTAACGATAACTGCACAGACTTAAAATAATTTTAGAAAACTGTGAGTTTTATCTCATCCTTTTTTCAACTGTTGTCTGATTATTTATATTTACATGCAGTTGGTTGACATTTGTGTTTGAAGAAATGCACGCTGCGTTGAATGTTTAATAAGTTGATGTTTGTCAGTTTTGCTGGGAATCGAACCCAATGATCTAAGCGTTGCCATACTCACTGTTTGCGCTTCTGCAAAGTACTACAAATAAATAAATACATATAAAAATAAAATAAAATACGGTTAATAATTTCACATTTTGTGAAAAACAATTAAAAATAGTTGTTGAATAAATTTTAAAAAATTGGGATAAAGATGTGGGGAAAGTATTAATGTTAGTGTAATTTTTGGTGAATTGTGTTGAATCCAATCAGAGTAATTTCGACCTGGAGCATCTAGGTTTCGATAAATGCACCTAGATGCCAATGTAGGACTTATAAAGACACATCAATAACTTCTGTTAAATTCCAAAGAAACATATAGCAACATAAAGACTTACTCTGGAAAAACGGTCTGATATTGATTAGGTAATATTTTGAGTTCACCTTTGCAGGATGGGCTGAAGTGTGAGAAAATGGGCGTCTTGGTTCTGCAGGAGATGGCGTTGGCCTGACACATGGAGTAATACACGGGTCCTTCCTGAGTACAGGTGTTCTGCTGCCGTGGACATTTGTACGGCATCTTACAGACACACTGTCCTTCAATGCATCGCCTCCACGGAGGACAAAACACTTTAGAGCAAGACTGCCATGTGTATTTCTGATTCAGACATTGGGCTGCACCCAAGAAATCCTCATCACGTTCTTTTGGAACTTTGGGATTTGAATCAGATTGGGACTCAGAGTCACGCCTGGATTCTTTTGGTTTTGGAAAAGTTTTGGGTTCTGGAGATGCCAATGGTACAACATCTGATTCTGTTTGGTTTGCTATTGGTTCAGAGTTTAATGGTCCATTTTCTTCAGTTTTCTGATCCAAGTCTGGTTCTGTTTTCCCACTTTGGTTTCCCAACTCTTGTTTTTGCATCAAGTCTGTATCTGTTTTTTCCGTTGGATTTGTATGTGACCAAGACTCTTGTTCCTCCTCCAAACTCTAATCAGATGAAATAAACTTTAAGAAAATGGAAACTACAACAGTTCAAGTCTTAATTCATCTTTCCACAAATTAAGGTCCTAAGTGGGAATGAATGAGAAGTTGTGGCAATCAAATTCTGCATGTACTGCAAAAAACATATATATCTTCCTGTAATTTTGTCTCGTTTTTTTTTTTCTTTTTTTTTTCTCAGTAAAAACATCTAAACATCCTTAAGTGACTATACATTTACTGGAGATGCGAGAATAAAGATTTGAAATTTTATTTTCAGTTTAAGCTTAAAACCAGAGCAAACTTCTGTCAAACAGGAATATTTTTTCCTTTTAAGCAAATTTTTCTGAACTCATTGGCAGATATTTTTCTTATTATTTGAAAATAAAATAAAAAAAACTGCTACTATGTTATTTCTGCATCTTGATTAAAGTTAATTCAATCGTTTAACATTTTTACTGTAAAAAAAAAAAAAAAAAAAAAAACAGTGGTGAAGAACCACACTTTTTGCAGTTATTTTTGAACAGAAGAAACATTAAAAGTTGTTTTAAAAAGGTGTTTTTCAATTTTTTTCAAATTTTGTGAAAATTAAAATTAATGGAGATTGGTTGGAAATTGTATAATCTGTCTTTGGAGGTAAATGTGGGAAAACTAATGAATTAATTTAATTAACTTGCAGAAACCCTGAATAATAATAATAATGATAATGTTCCTAATTTAGTTGTCTAAACAAAGCTTGCTGATGCATATTATGATTATTGTCCTCTTGCCGTGATTATTGTCGTGTTGTTCATTTGGGAGTCACACTTGTGTTGTTCGTGTTCAAATGTGACCAGACACCTGAAATTTAACTTTTTTTTTTATTTCCAGGAAAATCAATGTAATATGTTTATATTTCTTTTTGTTGTAGATTATTTAATCATACTAATTCATATTTGTGCAATAACTATAATACATTTTAACCACTGAAAATAATAAAATAACAAATTCTAAAATGTGCATATTTTCAATTAAAGCAGTTTTCAATGTTAAAATAGAGAGTTTTTAATCCTTAATTTTGAAGGCAGATTAGTGCCATCTGGTGCCAATAATACAATAAAAACATCTGCAATTCTGTGCTTTAGCAACTAGGTTCTTATAGAGCGCTATAGAAAAGGCTTACAAATCCTGGTTTAGAGATCTTTTTTTTTTTTTTTGTGGATTTGGATTTATATTTAGACAACGTTTTGTAATGGTTTAGATTTTTTTGTCCGTTTTTCCATTAATTTTACTACAGTCAAACCTGAACACAAAAGAAATATTTTTTTCACATAAACTTAAAAAAAAAGAAAGAAAGAAAAAAAATGATCAGAGGTTAATCAATCTCTTTTGCACTCATGATGTTTTAGAGATTTTTATATTTTAGATATTTTTTCTGCACCGTGAATGAATTGCAGATTTCTACACACACAAAAAAATTATCTGTATTTTTGTATATTTCCCATTTATTTCCAAAGGTGGTCATTTTTGACCGCAAACTTTTTTTTTTTTTTTTTTTTTTTATCAAGTCCAAAATTTTTATTTATTTATTTATTTTTGTGGAATTAAATCCACAATTTTGTTTATTATTATTATTATTATTATTTATATTTTATTTAATTTTTTGTGGAATCAAGTCCACATTTTTTTTTTTCCACAATTTAATTTATTTTATTTTATTTATTTTATTTTTTTTTGTGGTTACATAGCTACTGCCATAAATGTCAATGAGTTTCGTATCATTCCAATAAAGTAGTGATCTTTAAAATTTCCAAACCTTTTTATTTATTTATTTACTTTGTCGGTCGATACACCCGAGGTTTAATAATATGAATGTAAATGTAACTCCATCAATCAAAAGAATAATGCTTTATTATATATATTTTTAGTATTTCTTCTGAAAATTAACATTGTGACGGAAGACATCAAGCTGCTGAGATAAAAACAACAATGTGCGATTCATTCATCTGCTAAAACAAACAGTAGTTTGGAAATACGTCACAATCAAAGCAGATGAAGTGTGAAGATGAGAAGGTGAGCCAAATTTCATCAGAGTTGCCAAATACAACATTTTGCAATAATTCAGCTACAGGTTGATGCAACAGAGGACTTAACAAACTAAAGGTCCCACCCTGAAAACAAAACTAACGCTGAATGAGTTCTGTCATATAAAAACATTTTTAGCAATTTTATTAGAAGTGTGTCTTTGGTGCTCTATTAGTGCCAGTAGATTTATCACAAATAATGACTGTTTTCATGCAGGTTTCCAAGACAGTTTTTATCTTTCAACAGATGAGTTCATCAGTGATTAATGTTATGTGATCAGATGAAGGAAGCAGAAACTCACGGTGGTCTGGAGCAGAAGATACATGAAGAAGAAAACACTGAGGACCTTCATGATTCCTGCAGATCTTTCTTTCTCTCGGTGTGTGTCCTGATCTTTGTCCTGTCGGCTCAGTTCACCCAAACACCTCCATCACACACACATTCAGACGAGCAATGATTAATGAATCAGAGAAGGAGGAGAAAACCCCAGTGGGAGGAGAAACGAGAGCTTCGGTCCGGAAAGGTCACCACTCTTGGTTTATTGACACTTTAATCATGTATAAATGTCCAAAATCCTATATATATATTTATAGAGTTAGGGGTTTGTAAGATTTATGTTTATGAAAGACTCTCTTCGGCTCACTAAGGCTGCATTTATTTGATTAGAAGTACAGTAAAAATAGTGAAATATTATTCTAATGTAAATCATCTGTTTTCTGTGTGAATCTGTGTTAAAGTGTAATGTATTTCTGTGATGCTCCGCTGTATTTTCAGCATCATTCCTCCAGTCTTCAGTGTCACATGATCTTCAGAAATCATGAAAATATGATGATTTACTGCTCAAGAAACATTTCTGATTATTAGCAATGTTGAACACAGTTGTGCTGCACAATATTTCTGTGGAAACTGTGATGCATTTAATTTTTAAGGATTCACAGATGAACAGAACAGCATTTATTTGAGTTTTTTTTTATTATGCATGTCTTTACTGGCACTTTTGATCAATTAAATGCATCCTTGATAAATAAAATTATTTTCTTTCAAAGACAAAAAACCCAGTGTTATTAACCCCAAACTTTAACAATCCCTTTGATTTAATTCTACTATTATTATTATTGTTTACAATTGAAAAATATACAGTAACACTTAACAATAAGGATCTTTAGTTAACATGAACTACGAATGAACACAGCGTTTATTAATCTTAATGTCAATTTAACATTTATGCATTATTAAAATCAAGTATTAGTTAATACAGTGTGAATTAACATGAACTAACAATGAACAACTGCATTTTCATACAGTCGACTGTAATAAATGCACTGTTCATTCATGTTAATACATTAACTAATGAAACCTTATTGTAAAGTGTTACCAAACTTACATATATTTAGATATATAACAATTTTACAGTGTACAGATATCAGTCTATTCGCTCTGTATTTATTTATCAGTAGTTAGTGTGATGTCTGCAAATGTTAAATGAGGAACAATCATGAATTGCACAAGGATGTTATTTGTACATGAAATGCAGTATTTCTCAATTCAAGCCACCGGTCGTGACAGAAGAACTGTGTGCAAGTATTCTGCCGTTTCATTACAATGCGAGCGAAACACTGAGCAGAAACAGGACACTAAATAAACACGCATTGAGTTTGTTTAATCATTAACCTGCATTTCAATCTCAGTCTCAAACTAAACCAATACTTCTGGACTGAGCGGATAGCACAGGACACACATAAACAGATCATAAGCAGAGAGACAGGAATATGAAGTTACTGTTACCCGAGATTCAATGGTGCCATCTTCAAATTATTATTATTATATGTGATAAATTAATACCTTTAAATGTTTCCAACAGCTAAGATGGAAATAATGCAAATAGAATAACAATGGTGATTTTAAATTCATTTGATTTAGCAAAACATAACCCAATTTTAGTTTTTTGTTACATTTTTAAAGTATATTTTATAATAATTATATGATTTTTACTCATTTTTAGGACCTACTTAAATAAACCCTAAACCAGGACATGATATATCTATATACTGCAAAAAAATATATATATAAATAAATAAAAATAATAAAAAAAATAAAAATAAAGGGAACAGTGTTCTTACGAATTGTTCTATTTTTTTCTGTCAATTTATTAAAAAATTTTGGCGTCAAAAAACGTTTTTCTCTTTTAGCAACTTTTTCTTTCTCCAATTTGTTCCCCCAATATTTTTCCAGATTTACAACAAAAAGTGCTTCAGATCTTCAGTCCTAAAAATGATTTTTCTTTCCCCAAACTGTTTATCCTCTATAAAAACTGTTTATTTTTTTATTTATATATATATATTTTTTAGTAGAGGAAAATGTGTTTGATAAGTTTTCAAGTGTTTTAAAGAGAAAAGTTCTTAAAGTTGTGTTTTTGAACATTTTAAGAAAATGTGTTTTCACGTTGTGTTTCAGTTCTTCCATAATTACATCCGGACAGTAACATGTCAACCAAAGGTTTATTTCACATGTAAATCTGCCAAACATACACTTGAGAACAAGTCACAGAATTTTTCAGACAGTAAATAAAACCTGCAACACTTGTTTGTAATAATAATATCAAGTTCATCTCAGTATTTTATTGGTGTAAAGAAAAAACAAAAGCAAACAGGAATGAAAGAGGAATACTTCTGAAACAGATGACAGTGGAATAAAACACTGATCAGACGAAACACAACTGGAAAGAGCGAATAAGTGTCGTGTGGCCAAGTATTCTGACCCAAGTGTAAATAAAACCCAAAGAGCAACAAACTTCTGAACTCAACCCATCTGTCCAAACAGCAGAACCCTCACACACACACACACACACACACATTAATAACCAGGCGTGACACACAGTCTATCGTTATAAAGAGAGGTTTGCATACAGGTCAGAACTAGATTACACCGATGACCTGAAGAAACAGTCGAGAGCATCCCAGTTCAGAAGAAACCGTGCACTTATCTTTATTTACATTATAGAAGTCTATTATAATTATTCATTCTCTGAAAACAAGCTCATACAGTAAGTGTTTAAGGTGTTTTTTCATTGCACACTTGACAAGAGCTTGTTTAATGAGAATTCATATTCAGAAGCACATAATCATTTAACATAATCAGGCAACACTCTCAAAGCAGAAACCTGCTTATTATTATGTACATAATGCATAAACTATTTTTTTTTCCAGCATTTTTGTCATTTTCCATATATAAAAGGACAAAAACGTGGGAAAAAAAATATTTCTTTTTTTTTTTTTTCAGTGCACTTGAGATTTAAAGAAAAAAAAACATGTTTCCAAAATAGTATCAACTGTATTTGATTATTGTAATACATATTTGCTTTTATACATTAAAACTAGAACATGCAAAATAAAATAAAAACAGTCCCACCTGCTACATTTAAAGCATTCAAAATAAACGTTTATACTTACAGTTCAAAGAGAGCAAAAAAAAACCATTTCTAGAAAATAAAATGTTTCCTCTCAGCGTGATTGTTGGCTGATTATTATTGCTTTCAAATGAATATGAATTTTGTGAATTGCTTGAAGCGTCTAAACTTGTAATCAGCTTAATAATCTTATAAGACTGTAATTAATGTGAACGATACATGTACAAAGACACTCGACGTCTACAGCTGTGCAGAAACACACACACAATGTAAGACACACAGACAGAAAAAACATATTTGGTCTTTAAAATATAACGATACATTCATTACAGCAGCTGTTTTCTGATTGGACGCCAGCAACTTTCTTCAGCCGTCTGATTGGCTGAACAAACGTAAGACTGTATTTAAACTACGAGGACAAATGAGAGTTCAAATCTTCCGGTTCGAGGTACACTAGCTTTGGTGCTTCGGTGACGGTCGTGATGTGCTTGTGTTCTTCGGACGTCAGCGCTGATCGTCTGCTCATCACGGAGAGTTTGTCGGAGAACCCTTCAGACTGCTGAGAGCCGCGTGGATGCGGAAATGAAGACGAGACTCCATTGAATAGTCCTTATAATTCAACCTACGAACACACAAACACAGTCAGACTCATCAAGTGTTACTTAAAATATGGTTTTCGAGCAGCTGTTTAAACTACTCAGAGGAGGTCAATATAACCAAAAATGAACCTCTTCTTTAAATAACAAGGCATTTTCATAAGTCATCCAATGCTTCTCGCAATATGCGCTGTTAAAATTGAAAGAAGAAATTAATTTCTCCACCAACTGTACTTATGTGTTAAATCCGACTAAGTGGTTTAATAAGGAATGTAATAATCTAGTGAAATACAAATTTTGAACATTTTACTACATTTCTTTTGGCCTTTGAATTTGGCATGTGGGGACAGTGCACACTGAGCCATATCGCACCATCAGCCCAATTTGTGGTGCTATTTCTCAGCCACTTAAGAGAATATGTTAAATATTATATTAGGTCTTGATATTAAAGTTACTGCTCTACCTAAATTCCAATTTTGAACACTGTATGCTTCACCAATCTTTCTTTATGGATCCTTGAACTTGGCATGTGGGACAATGCACACTGCTGTATTGTGCCATCAGCCCAATTTGCTGCACTATTTCTCAGCCATTATGGAGGATGCATAAAAACAGACTTGACAAATTAATACTAGAGTTACTGCTGTAACAAAATCCCAATTTTGAACACTGTTTGCTGCACCAATGTTGTTTTTGGGATCCTTGAACTTGGCATGTGGGACAATGCACACTGCCCTATTGCACCATCAGCCCAATTCATGGTTCTGTTTCTCAGCCGCTTCAAAGGAGGCACTAAAGAAGACATAATGCCTTTATACTAGAGTTACTGCCCTAATGACATCCAAATTTTAAGCACTTTTTGCTTAACCAATCTTTTTTTTTGGACCCTTAAACATGGCATGTGAGACAATGCACACTGAGCCATATTGCACCATCAGCCCAATTTTCTGCACTATTTCTTAGCCGTTACAGAGGATGCATTAAAACAGACTTAACAAATTAATACTAGAGTTACTGCTGTAATAAAATCCAAATTTTGAGCAAACATTTTCCCATGTGTCAAGTTCAAACTGACACAGTAAAAGTGCTCAAAACTTGGATTTCATAAGGCAGTAACTCGAACTCCTTTTATATTTCACTTCACTCAATTGTAACATTGTGTGCAGCACCATACACTAAAGGAAGTGTTGTGTTATTTAGGGGATCTGATGTCATTTAATCTACTGTGAAAGTGAACTCACTTGGCGTCCTCGATGTAGCGTGTGGCTTTGATGTAATCGCCCTGCTGCTTGTAGAGTAAGCCCAGCTCATAGAGAGTGAAGGGGATCAGATAGTGATCATAACGGATGCGCTTCTCACTGTGAAAACACACAGTCATCATCAAACCTCCAGCTGATTCACAACACAGCAACAAGACACTCCACTGACTTACAGTGGCTTTAAAAAGACCAAAAAGTGGAGTGTTTACCTGCTCAGCACCTGTGTGAAGCACAGCTCAGCCTGCAGCAGTCGGCCCAGATGCTTCAAACACAAACCCTTCAACATCTGAACCAGACACTGATCGTCAGGGTGGAACTCAGATGGGTCTGACACACACACACACACACACACACACACACACACGTTTGTTTGTGTAACTCACTTGAGACTTGGCATGGACTTGTAGAGTTCATGACAAATCACATAACGCAAGTTTCTAGCATGTTGCTAGCAAGTTTCTAGCATGTTGCTAGCATTATTAGCATGTTGCTAGCATATTTTTGCATAGTTAACTAGTGACTAGCCTGTTTCTATCGTGATTGGCAAGTTACTAGCATGATTAGCAAGTAACTAGCATGTTGTTAGCATAATTAGCAAGTGACTAGCCTGCTTCTAGCATGATTAGCATGTTACTAGCGTGCTTTAGCATGGTTGACAAGTGACTAGCTTGTTTTTATCATGATTGGCAAGTTACTATCTTGATTAGCAAGTGACTAGCATGTTGCTAGAATTACTAGCCAGTGACTAGCATTTTGCTAGCATGATTAGCAAAAGATTAACATGTCGCTACCAAGGTAAACAAGTGACTAGCATGTCACTAGGATGGTTCTAGCATGGTTAGCGTGGTTATTAGCATGATTAGCATTCTACTAGCATGTTGCTAGCATGTTGAGCAAGTTACTAGCATGCCGCTAGCATGTTTCTAGCATGATTAGAATTTCTCAAGGCAACCTTATAACTATTATTCAAATTTGGTCAAAATGAGGGATTATTAATTTGATTATCTTAAGAATAATAATAATAATAATACATATACTTATTACAATCACAATATATCTCAGTATGACAATCTTACACAATATCATCATTTTTATTATTATTATTCTTTTATTTTTTTGGCCAAATTGTGCAGCAAACTGAAGCTCTAAAAATATATATATATATAAAAACAGCTATTTGTTTTTTTCCCTTAAAGTATGCAGATGTAATTTCTGAGGTCAAATTCAGTAAAAAAAAATAATTCATAAACATGTCTGATAAGATTATTGTGGTGTGTGTGTGTGTGAGAGACAGAGAGAGAGAGAGAGAGAGAGAGTGTGTGTGTGCGTGTGTGTGTGTCTGTGCATGAGTGTGTGTGCGTGTGTCTGTGCGTGAGTGTGTGTGCGTGTGTGTGTGAGAGAGAGAGTTGAAATGTTATAATTTGTTAGTTAAATATTATAAGATGTTATTATAAATCAGTTTCATTACTGTGATGTTCATTTTTTTGTTATAATTTATTTTATTTTTTCTACATATGCTTGAGTGTGTCTGTATGTGTGTGTCTGTGCGTGAGTGTGTGTGTGTGTGTGTGTGTGTGTGTGTGTGTGTCTCACTGGGATCGTTGCGCAGCTGCTCCTCTGCTCTCTCGATGGTGATCAGTAAACTCTCAGTGACATCTGCACGTTTTCCAACTATAGTGAAGCCGTTCCACACATACATCATTTCCTGTGTGAGGAATAAACCACAGATGCATCTCTTCCTCCTCTCTGTTTTTGGAGTGTGTGTGTGTGTGTGTGTGTGAGACGCACCAGCGCAGGAATCACCAGTTTAACAGGTGTGGCTGACGAGTATCTGCGTGATTTCCTGACGGCGAACTTCTCCGTAGGGATGGATTTCCCGGCCAGCCGCTGCTTCAGTCCCTCCACCTGCCTACGACACACGCAGCAGGAAGTCAGCCTCAGCAGACACAGGAAGTGAGCTGAGATCAGAGAGGACTCACCTGAACAGCTCCACCACGTCCTCTCCGCTCGTCCTCAGCTCCTCCTCACACATCATGCTCAGGATGGCAGCTTTCTGATAGACGTAGATGGCCTGCGACAGCAAACACCGATCAGCTTTTATTCCTGCACTGCTTCATACCAGAGACAGCAGATCTCCTCAAAGTACTTTACACAACACAGAGCGCTTCAGGCAGCTTCACATTAATAAACAGGAAACAATAATATTAATGTTGAGAAATGCATAAGTTATGAATCTAATTCAGTTTGAGCTGAGTCATTATTCAGATGAGTGTAGTGCTGTTTTTATCTGATAGAGTCAGCGCAGTTCAGTCAGTGATGTTAGTGAATATGAGTGTGTTACTTTAGACCAGCGGCTCTCTCGGCACAGCAGCTCTGCGTATCGATACGCCTCTCTCCACTGCTGCTGGAACGAGTGACACCACATCAGCTCCCAGTAACACAGATGATGGATCTGACGCCACTGCTGCTGTGTGGAGATACACTCCTGGAACTTCACCAGCGCCTGAGACACACACACACACAGAGAGAGAGAGAGAGAGAGAGAGAGAGAGAGACACACACACACACACACACAGAGAGAGAGAGAGAGAGAGAGAGAGAGAGAGAGAGAGACACACACACACAGAGAGAGAGAGAGAGAGACACACACACACACACACACAGAGAGAGAGAGAGAGAGAGACACACACACACACACACACACACACACACACACACACACACACAGAGAGAGAGACACACACACACAGAGAGAGAGAAATGTTTCTTGAGCAGTAAATCATCATATTATTCTGATTTCTGAAGATCATGTGACACTGAAGACTGAGGAATGATGCTGAAAATACAGCGGAGCATCACAGAAATAAATTACACTTTAACACAGATTCACACAGAAAACAGATGATTTTAGATTAGAATAATATTTCACTATTTTTACTGTATTTCTGATTAAATAAATACAGTCTTAGTGAGCCGAAGAGACTTATTTTCGTTACAAATACTGATAGAGTAAAAGTGTAAAGTCTTCATAAATCGCTCACCTTCTCAAAGTTTCCTCTCAGTAACGCGGTGCGAGCCGAGTAAAACAGAATGATTGAGCCCTGGGGAAAAACATTGACATTTCATTGAGTAACACGACTGAAGATTCATATTTAATAAATCATGATCATCTTTCATTTTGGAAGCATTATGCTAAACATCAAACTAACAGCATATTAGTTTGAGTAAATATAAGATGAATAAAATACCATCTCTCTGTGTGTGTGTGTGTATGTGTGTGTAAGTTTGAGTGAGAGAGTGTGTGTGAGAGAGAGTGTGTGTATGTTTGAGTGAATAAGTGTGAGTGAGAGAGTCTGTCTGTGTGAGTGAGTGTGTGTGTGTGTGAGAGTGAGTGAGTGTGTGTGAGTGTGAGAGAGTGTGGGAGTGAGAGAGTGAGTGAGTGAGTGTGAGAGTGAGAGAGTGTGGGAGTGTGAGAGTGAGCGAGTGAGTGTGAGAGTGAGGGAGTGAGTGTGTGTGTGTGAGAGTGAGTGAGTGTGTGTGAGTGTGAGAGTGAGAAAGTGAGTGAGTGAGTGTGAGAGTGTGGGAGTGTGAGTGAGTGTGTGAGTGAGTGTGGGAGTGAGTGAGTGTGAGAGTGTGAGTGAGTGAGTGTGTGTGAGTGTGAGAGTGAGAAAGTGAGTGAGTGAGTGTGAGAGTCAGAGAGTGTGGGAGTGTGAGTGAGTGTGTGAGTGAGTGTGGGAGTGAGTGAGTGTGAGTGTGAGAGTGAGAGAGTGTGGGAGTGAGCGAGTGAGTGAGGGAGTGAGAGAGAGTGAGTGAGTGTGTGAGTGAGAGAGTGTGTGTGAGAGTGAGTGAGTGAGTGTGAGAGTGTGGAAGTGAGTGAGTGAGTGAGTGAGTGTGTGTGTGTGTGTGTGTGTGTTTGTGAGTGAGAGATTGTGGGAGTGAGAAAGTGATAGAGTGAGAGAGTGTGGGAGTGAGTGAGTGTGAGTGAGTGTGGGAGTGAGTGAGTGTGGGAATGGGAGAGTGATAGAGTTTGAGAGTGAGAGAGTGTGGGAGTGAGCGAGTGATAGAGTGAGAGAGTGTGGAAGTAAGTGAGCAAGTGAGAGTGTGATTGAAGGAGTAAGTGTGAGTGAGAGAAAGAGAGTGTGTGAGTGAGTGTAACTAAGTCTGAGTGAGAGAGTGAGAGAGTTTGGGAGTGTGTGTGAGTCAGTGAATGAGTGTGAGTGAGTGAGTGAGTGAATGTGTGTGTGTTCAGGTTCTCACCTGTGGAAATCGCTCTATGTAGGGCTCTAATAAAGCCTCGGCCTCCACCAGATTCCCCTCACCAGTGCCTAAAAAACACAGAGTACGAGGACAAACTTTTAAAATCACAATCAAGTTTTAAAGATAAATTGCGAATCAATTTTTGAATCAAGTTGCTCAGCCCTACTCAGTGGATTACAGTACGATCCCGTTTCTCTGTAACCGTTTCCTGAGTCTGGACGTGTATGATGTCTGTGAGCTTATTAAAGGTGTGTGTGGTGTGTTTCCAGCATGTTTACCCAGAATCAGACTGACGTAAGTGTGATAGAAGAGCAGCGTCAACACACACAGGACGGATCTGAGACTGTGGCTGCCAGCGCCGTCCCGCAGCTGCGACAAACCAAACTCCTGCAGGACACCAACAGCAGTTACTGTGAGTGTGTGTGTGTGTGTGTGTGAGATCTGAAGCGTGTGTCACTCACTCTGTTCCCTGAGAAGCCGATAAACTCCAGCAGTCGCAGGATTCGTGCAGGTAATAAAGACAGCATCTGACACGCGAGACACAAAACAGCAACTAAACACGTACAGCTTCATGCGCTGATGTAAACACAGTCA
>NC_039290.1:9457815-9460315 GCF_003368295.1 Carassius auratus
TAATTATGTCCTAAATATATACATATATTTAAAATTAATATGGGACTGAATCGTGAAATTGTGATGCCACAGACAGGACACATGTAAGCATGTTAAAGAACAATCAGACGCTGAGAAACATCTGCAGGAATATCATGAGCCATTATAGAAGCATTTCAGATGACTCACGTCACGAGGAGTGAGTTTATGGTCTGTGTGTCTGTTTTATCAAATGCAGAAATGCTCTTAGTCGCATTTAACAGCTCAACAAACAATTGACCGTGTGTTTGTGTGTGTAATGTTGTAATAGCATAAGTGGATTACACACGTTAGGCTACAGATCACTGGCTCAAACACACACACACTCTGTTCTCCGTGAACATGCAGTATGATCTGTGTCCAATCAACAACAGACTATCTGCAGTGGAAAAAGCACAAGGTCAGTGAAAGTAACTGGATCTGCTGCACACACACACACACACACACACACAAACGCCTCCGGTGTTTATCAATAAATAAACATCATACAGCGCTGAGAGTCCCTCACACGCTTTAAAAGCCTTTCATCAGCTGATGTATTTGAGTGTGTTTCAGGATAAGTGGATACCAATCCACAACGGGAGGCTGAAGCACCTGGTTGCCATGGAAACATTTGTGTCAGATGACAGTATTAGATAAGAAATGACATGATACTGCACTGACATGTTATATTAGACTTTTACTGTTATCAAAATTACCATAAAAACAGTGGTTAAGATGGTAACCATGTTATTGCCATAACAACAGACCATTGAAACACCAGTCACTCATGATTGTAACCATGGTATTGCCATAACAACAGACCATTGAAACACCAGTCACTCATGATTGTAACCATGGTATTGCCATAACAGACCATGGAAACAAAAGTCATGATGGTAACCATGGTATTGCCATAAGGACAGACCATGGAAACACCAGTCACTCTTGATGGTAACCATGGCATCCCCATAACGACAGACCATAGGAAAACCAGTCATGATGGTAACCATGGTATTGCCATAACAACAGACCATGGAAACACCTGTAATGGTGGTAACCATGGTATTGCAATAACAACAGACCATGGAAACAAAATTCATGATGGTAACCATGGTATTGTCATAACGACAGACCATGGAAACCCAAGTCATGATTGTAACCATGGTATTGTCATAACAACAGACCATGGAAACAAAAGTCATAATGGTAACCATGGTATTGCCATATCGACAGACCATGGAAACACCAGTCACTCATGATGGTAACCATTGCATCGCCATAACAACATACCATGGGAACACAAGTCATGATGGTAACCATGGTACTGTCATAACAACAGACCATAAACGTCATTAATTATGATGGCAGCTATGGCATTGTCATAAACATCTACCATGAAAGCAGTTACTATAGTAACCACACCACGCCATTCTGTGCAGCAGTCGTGTAGAAACTGATGGTGCACCGTGCGATTACGCAGCACTTTTTATAAGGCTCTCGTGCTTAACCTTCATGACGTCTGAGCCGTTGCATAATTATGCAAATGACGCTTACCTGAACACACACGCAGGTTTGTTATTGACACAGAGTCAGTGTGTAATTAAATCAGTGTGAGTGAAGAACACACGCAGACAAACACAGAGACTTCCGCGTCCGAGAGAGAGGACAGGAGCTTCCGAGGCGCGTTCATCAGGGCCACACAAGCGTTTCAGCCTCAGAATCGTGACCTCGACTGCACGGAACGCTCTCTGGATCGTTTAGACACCGGTCAGATATTTGACACTCACCTCCTCCGGTTCCGCGCCGTCCGCTCCGTTACCGACCCGAGCCATGGCGCTTGATTCCCTGAGTTCGGCGCGGAATGATTGCTTACATTAACAGTAACACATCTGGATCCGTCCGGGGTCTCTCCGCCTTGTGCGCTCGCTGCTGTGTCTGCGGAAGGCGGATCTCCGGCGGCGGAATCGGTTCAGGCTCACGGTGCGGTCGGAGGTGTGACGTTTGGTTCACCGGTCACGCCCACCGACGCATGCGCACTACGATTAGAAACAGAGTAATACTATTTATAAAAACATTTTATTCAATTAAAGTGATAAATAATACCAAATTTTTGTTTAACCCGAGCTCATGAATATTAATCGAGTCCTGCTGCCTTTGCTCGGTAAACTTCCTAACACATATCCTAATTAATATTCATAAGCCACGCCTCATACACAGCAGGCTTCGCTCATTGGCCAGCAAACTGGCGCGCGTCACTTAATTATTATTCATGAGCTCGAAATTCGCCGCAGTAGGATTTATAAACTCAATATAATTGTTTAAATATATAAAATATACAATTTGAATGGGTGTAGAATTTAGCAGAAGCGCTAAGGACAACATAAAAACAACAACATAAAAAGCTTTCTTTATTAAATCATGAGTGTGTTGGCTACAATAGCAAAAAAAAAAAAAAACCTTAGATAATATGAAACTGTGGTTAAAAGTCTATCATAAAAGT
>NC_039290.1:9465315-9490315 GCF_003368295.1 Carassius auratus
CTGAACTGTTTTTCCCAAATGTATTTTGCTAATGGTTTTCACCATTGCAGAAATTAAATAAATTAAATAGCCAAAATGTGCTTTTTACGGTTTTGGCTTTCTATTAAAATTTATTATTTTTAACACTGATCATTACAGATCCCAATGTGAACACTACGTGTCAATGCTATAATAAGCTGTTGTGATACAGTAAAATTATAAAACTACTAACATAAATGTTGATGGAGATCTTGCTTCTCAGCTTTTATTTTGGCGGAAATGCGCAGGAAGACCCCAGTTCTTCTTTTTGTTGACAACAGCAGGATAATAAAGTAGTCTAATTACGAATACATCGCATGTATTATATTGTCACATTAAAATGCATAAATATGTGTGGAGTAACACACATTTTCCTCGCGCTTTGAACTTTGACCCCTGATTAAGAAGCAGATCAGAATACATGCAATTCATGCATTCATTAAAGGCATTGGTGCATCCCTAACGCCTTTTAAACAGATTCCAGGTCAACGCTCGATTAGAAGACTTGAGCTGACCTGCTGGGCTGGAGCTGTGCGTCACAGGAAGAGGAACACAAGTGTCCTCCTTCACATCAGGATCAGCTGGCGAGCGTTTCCTCTTCAGAGCGGGTTCAGTCGCAGGGATCTCGTCTGTGTTCTGGCTCAGATCTGCGGTCGAGCGCGTGACCCTCGAGCGCTGAAGGGTTACAACAAACAAGAAAACACATCGACAAACAACTCAACAACTCATGTTCCAACGTAAACCAGCGGCGATGAAACAATTCACGACAAGATTAGGTTATTATTAGAAATTAAATGTGTCCTTTTATTACTGCTTGGGCAAAATGCTGCACGTTTCTTTGTGAAATTGAAATGTAACTCTATAATAATATACTAATATTGCTCTTTTGTTGGTTTTGATTGCTTCTGTTCTCTTCATTTGTGAGTCGCTTTGGATAAAAGTGTCTGCTAAATGACTAAATGTAAATATAAACACAAACAGCAGACGAGCTGAACGAGACGCAGATTCACTCTCTGCCAGCAGGTGGAGCTTAAAGCGTTTCCTTGGTTACCGCTGTAAACAAAGCACTCGTGAACAATGCAGCAGGTGGAGCTTAAAGCGTTTCCTTGGTTACCGCTGTAAACAAAGCATTAAATAAACACCGCAGCAGGCGGAGCTTAAAGCGTTTCCTTGGTTACCATTGTAAACCGATTTCATTACTTTTATTTAACCGATTTCATTACTTCTATTATTAGTCATTCAAAGCTTAATCTCATGGCCCTAACAGAGACCTGGATCAAACCAGAGGACACTGCTACACCTGCAGCACTCTCCTATAATTTCTCATTTTCCCACTCGCCCCGTTTGACTGGAAGAGGTGGAGGTACTGGTCTGCTCATCTCTAATGATTGGAAATTTAATCCTTCACCATCTTTGGGTATCAACAGCTCCTTTGAATCTCATTCAGTTACTGTTACCTACCCTTTTAAAATACATTTTTTAGTTGTCTATCGACCCCCAGGACCACTGGGTAACTTTTTGGATGAATTAGATGTGTTGCTCTCAACCTTTTCTGAGGATGGTACTCCCCTAGTTATGCTTGGAGATTTCAACACCCATCTAGATAAACCTCTGTTTGCCGATTTCCACACTCTGCTTGCCTCTTTTTACCCCAAGAGAGTGTCAACTACTGCTACTCACAAATCAGGCAACCAACTGGACCTTATTTATACATGAAACTGCTCTACTGATCATGTTCTGGTTACTCCACTGCACACGTCGGATCACTTCCTCCTCACTCTTAACCTCAACATGATCCCTGACACATCACTTACCCCTCCACAAGTCATCTTTCGACGTAACCTACGCACACTTTCACCCTCCCTGCTATCTGCAATGGTTTCATCTTCACTTCCTTCCCATAAACTGATACTTTCTGCTTCACTCTTACATCTTGTTTAGACACTGTTTGCCACTTATCTTCCAGGTCAGCCCGTAACACCCCTTCTGCCCCTTGGTTATCTGATGTTCTACATGAACACCGTTCTAAGCTTAGAGCTGCTGAAAGGGTGTGGCGCAAGTCCAAAAATACTACTGAACTTATTGTGTATCAGTCACTCCTATCTTCTTTCTCTCCTCTGCTAAAAGGACATACTACCATAACAAAATTAACAATTCATCTAACTCTTGTATGCTTTTTAAAACATTTTCCTCACTTCTTTGTCCTCCTCCTCCTCCTGCTTCATCTCTAATAGCTGACGACTTTGCAACGTTTTTCATTAATAAATTTAAACACATTAGTGCACAATTTTCCACACCACAATCGTTCAAGCTCATATCACCAGCAAACTTACACTCATTTACATCCTTCTCTTCACTCTCTGAGCCAGAAGTCTCAAAACTCATCCTTTCTAATCACCCTACAACTTGACCGCTTGATCCTATTCCATCTCATCTCCTTCAAGCCATTTCTCCTGAAGTTGTACCTGCTCTCACTCACATCATCAACACTTCCCTCCACACTGGTGTTTTCCCCTCATCATTTAGACAGGCACGTATAACTCCACTACTTAAGAAACCCAACCTCAACCCATCTCTTTTAGAGAACTACGGACCTCCTATCAACCCTACTGACAAAAGGCATCTCAGGAACAACACTTCAATGGTTTGAGTCTTACCTATCAGATAGGGCCTTGAAAGTATCTTGGAGAGGTGAGATGTCCAAGTCACAACATCTAACTACTGGGGTGCCTCAGGGCTCAGTTCTTGGACCACTTCTCTTCTCTGTCTACATGGCATCATTAGGTTCTGTCATTCAGAAACATGGCTTTTCATACCACTGCTATGCTGATGACACTCAATTCTACCTCTCATTCCATCCTGATGATCCGACGGTAGCTATTCGCATCTCAGCTTGTCTAACAGACATTTCTTCCTGGATGATGGACCATCACCTTCAACTCAACCTTGCCAAGACAGAACTGCTTGTGATTCCAGCAAACCCATCGTTCCATCACAATTTAACCATCAAGTTTATTTCACATCAACCATAACTCCTTCAAAAACAGCTAGAAGCCTTGGAGTAATGATTGATGATCAGCTGACTTTCTCAGACCACATTGCTAAAACTGTCCGATCCTGCAGATTTGCTTTATTCAACATCAAGAAGATCAAACCCTTTCTTTGGGATCATGCTGCACAACTCCTTGTTCAAGCTCTTGTTCTGTGGCTGGACTATTGCAATGCTCTCTTGGCAGGTCTTCCAGCCAATTCTATCAAACCTTTACAATTAATTCAGAACGCGGCAGCAAGATTAATTTTAATGAGCCAAAAAGAATACACGTCATACCTCTGTTTATCAATTTGCACTAGCTTCCAATAGCTGCTCGCATAAAATTCAAGGCTTTGATGTTTGCCCACAAAACTACCACTGGCTCTGCTCCATTTACCTAAATTCGTTACTTCAGACTTATGTGCCTCTAGAAGCTTGCGTTCTGCAAGTGAACGTCGCTTGATTGTTCATCCCAAAGAAGCACAAAGTCACTTTTAGGAACGTTTAAATTAAATGTTCCCTTTTGGTGGAATGACCTCCCCAACTCAATCCGGACAGCTGAGTCCTTAGCCATCTTCAAGAATCGACTTAAAACACATCTCTTCCATCTTTAGTTGACCCTTTAACTTTAACACTCACTACTCTAATTCTATTCTTTCAAAAATCTAACTACCTTTCTAATCTTTTTGTATTCTATATTATGCAATTGTATATGTATGTGTGTGTGTATGTGTAAAGACCTCTAACTAGCTTGCTCTATTCTTTCATTTTTTTATTCTATCTGTTTTCTTTTTATTTATTATATTAGTTAAAATCCCATGCTACGTGTTCTGTGTTAACCTAACTGAGACTTGTTATAGCACTTATATATCATTGCTCTTTTTGTTGTTTTTGATTGCTTCCACTGTCTTCATCTGTAAGTCGCTTTGGATAAACAATGCACCTATGAACACTGCAGCAGGTGGAGCTTAAAGCGTTTCCTTGGTTACCGCTGTAAACAAAGCACTTGTTTGGTTGTTTTGAAACAAAGCGTGATTGATTCACACAAACCTGTTTGTGATTATGAGCGTCTATGGGTTTCTTGTCGGTGGAAATGATCTTTCTGTTCAGCGCGTGTTTCCTGCGACTGGAAAGCGTCTTTGATGCTGACGCTCGTCTGGCTAAAATGAACTTCCTGGACGGTAAAATCCTCCTTCCTGCCGCGAGCGTCTTCTCTGATGTCACACTCCTCGCAGGCGTGTCTTTATCCGTCCGTCTGTCCTCTGCCGCAGAATCTCTGGAGCACGTCAACATTGTCACGGTTGTTTCAGCGTCTGCCGGCGCGACGGATTCAGAGTTTGTTTTGCTGGGTTTCACAAGAGCTTCCCTCGAATCTCTGTTCAGCGCTGATTCTGTCTGATTTTCTGCTTTCTTCTTCTTCGTCCTGTCTTGCAGTTTCAGTCGACTCTCTGACAGTCGTTTGACTAGCGCTGCTTTCTGTCAGAAACACAAAACTCATGGTCCAGTGGGTTTTATAACAGCGAACAACACAAACTTTAACACTTAGGGGTGTAACGGTACACGCATCTATACTGGAAATCTTTGGTGCTAATCTTTCAGGTTGGCATGCATGTGTACCGAATTAATAAAGCGAAAAAACTGTGTTTGTAAGAACCAAATTAACCATATTTAACTGTTCAAGGCTGAAATATGAGCCCATAATCCATAACAACACTTCCATCCAGTGAAAACGTTGAGTTAGAGCTGTTTAAACGCTGCTTGATCTGTGCAGATTTCTCTCCTGATTCAGACCAGAACACTTTTTCACTGGAGGAAGTGTTATTATGGATTATGTATGCCTTAATGCTGGATGTGTTTCAGGTTTTGTCTTCTCCAGATGTTCACTGATGGACTGGAGTGCTGTGGATTATTGTGATGTTTTTATCAGACTCTCATTCTGACGGCACCCATTCACTTGCAGTGATACAATGTTACATTTCCCCAAATCTGATGAAGAAGCAAACTCACCTACAAACTGCATTTCCATTTTTGGGTGAACTATTCCTTTAAAGACAAAGCCACAGATGTAAAAAGGTAACTTTTTAGTTTTTCCTTTACTGTAATGAAAACATACTAAACCATGACTTTTGTGTACCGTTACCCCTCTAATAACTCAGATTATAAACACTGACCTTTTGACCTCTGAGGCCCACACCCGGGTCGTTCTCGATCTCCCACATGCCCTCCTCGAAGCCACCTCTTTTGATTGGCCGGCCGTACTTCTCTTTGTTCGGCCAGTAGGGGACGATGTCTTTGGGGAAGAGAAATGTTCTGGAAGAGCAGAGATATAGACTGTTCAAAACAACTAAACACTGCATTGTTATGATACACTCATTCTGAAACAGTCAAAGCATAACACACATTTGATATAATATGTGTGTGTGTGTGTGTGTGTGTGTGTAACGGGTGTGTGAGAGAGAGAGAGTTTACTCACGTTGAATGTGTTCCATAGAAGAAGATAGGGATCTTATTTTTGGGGGCTTTTCCTTCACCAATCTGTGTGACATAAAACAACAGTCAGATTTTAATTAATCTCATTTACATATAAGACTATATGTGATTAAATCTGCTGCATTTAATCTCACCCTGGCAGGCCAGAAAGGATAACCCTTCATTTTAGCAAACACGATGTCTCCTGGAGAAAAACTATCTTTGTTCTGATCAGATGTCATCTTCATCTGAGAAAACAAAGGGTTAATTAATAAAAACAACAGTTATTATGTGCCACCAACACAGAGAGACAATAAACAAAACACTGCACCAACAGATACATCGATTATATGAATAAAAATAGCCTTAAGGTTACTGTTACTTATGACTTTATTATAATTTCACCGATATCGACACTGAAGTAAATAGAAAGGATAGCCGTGTTTAACTAACGTTAGCTCAGGCTAACAACATAGCATACTGTGTGTATACAAACTCACCTTCACACCTTTCTGCATATCTACTCACTCAAAAAATACTCTATAAACACTTAGATTTAAAAACAAAACGGAAACACGGGAATAAAAAATATTATCACGCGATGAATGAAAAGACATGAGAATGTGCGTCTCCCCTCATCGCAGGCGGATTGGTTCGGTCCGTCTCCCGCTCAGCGTGATGGAGGAATGTACCACTACTGAAAGAGGGGGGTGGGAGGGATTGTAATAATTTAAAATATGATTAATAATAGGTTTCCTTCGTGACCTTTAGATTAATTACCACATATTTTATTTTATATTTAATTAATCGCTGATTTTAAATTATATTAGCAATCTGAAAAGCGAAAAAGCGTCACTGTTTGACAACATCGGTCGTTGAATAGTTAAGATTCAGCGGGAGGAAGCGGAAAGATAAAGACGTTTAAAATATTTTAACCCTTTATTCGGTCATTTAGCAAAATAAAATAAACATCCACGCGTAAATCAGAAACAAACAGCGATACATGTTCTGATTAATATTTCGCAGTCTTTTTCGCTTGTATGAGGGAGGAGGAAATATGGCGCCAGATTACAATTTAGTTTATTTCAACTAAGATTACGTAGTTATTTTGAAAACTATATATAGCCTATATATATAAACATTGCAACTCATTCTGTAAAAGATTTATTATCAATAAGCTTTTCATCACATCATTCTGTCTAGAAGAGCCTCCTTGCAGGCAGGGGCGGATCTAGAAAAATATTGATGGGGTGGCGAGAAGAGGGCAGAAATTTTTGAGGGGTGGCAACATATGGCAGACGTATATATACTGAATTTAGACACAGTTATCACAGTTTGATGATAAATATATGTGCACATTACAAAAGGAGTCGGACACAGCTATCATTTACAAACTTAATCTCATGCAATCAATGTCTTGCATTTGAAACAGTTCATTTAAGGAATAAGTGACCATACCCCATAAGCACCACACACTCACTAATGCATACAGTATGCATCCACATGTCATTAAGAGCATTATAAAACATTCAGTGTTATCAATATGTCAATTTATTATAAGAAACACAAGATTTTAACAGCCATTTGGGGAGACTCAACTGATTTTCTACAGTTTAGTGTTAATCATCATCTAACTCAACCAGTCAAGAGCTACATTTAGCCTTCGATGTTATATGAATATGGTCCTGAAGCATAGCTTTTATTAGCTGACAATAATAATAAATAAATAAACATTATTGGCACAAATAATAAATGTACTTTTAGAAATTGTTTTTGAAAAATATGGTTTTTATTGTTTTGGCAAGTTTAAATAAAATAAAATGAAATTATTTTTTTAAGTATATTTTACTAAGCAATTTCTTACATAATTTCTTTGAGTTAGACCAAACTTGTATTTTGGTGAGTTGTAGACAGAGTTTCTGTGCTTTTTAATTAACTATTATTATTAGCTAATAGGAAGTATAGCATATCAAGTATGCTAATACTTGAAGTATAGCATACTCTACTGTGCAATAGTAATGTATTTCTGTTTGAGTTTCTTCAAGTTATACCAAAATTTCATTTTGACAGGTTGTCATAAAGACATTGCCATTTCTGTCAGTCCGTGTATACGATACGAATGAATGACGATAGTTTTATCAAATGAAATGGTGAAATCCTCTCATACGCGCTGGCGTGAACATGTGTAGCCTACATCATGCGTCAATATAGTGAAGAGCTGAAAACACCACGTGTGCTTCAGTGTGTGTGTGTGTGTGTGTGTGTGTAGTGGAGCACACATTCCCAGAGACGTGTATAACAACACCTTAAGGGTTCCCATAAGCAGGATTTATTGTTGTTTCCCCCTTCCTCAAATATGATGATGGAAAAAAAAACTACTATAGGGGTGAAAATAGAACTTTAATCAAATAGAAAACTAAATGAATAAATTGTATTATTTACAAATCACAATTGTAGCTCTCGACCTTTACCTGTGGCTATAACTTTATTATGACTCTAATTTATTTTATAGTCTCAAGCATAAAGAAATCATGCAAAAGTCAATTAAGCAGTTTTACCTTAAATAAAACCATGGTTTATTTTTGTAAGGGTTGTGATATGCACGTTTTTTGTTGAAGAAATTATAAAGACTGTGTCATCTATAGCAAAAAGGTGTCCAAAATGAAAGATTAAGTGAACATGAATTAAATGTTTGGTCAGGAGCCTAAACAAGGATGTGATTGTCCTGTAAGTGTAACAGCAGCAATCACATGGCATTTGTAATAACATGTACATAAATTGTTTATTTTGTATTTGCCTACATTAAGTATTTTAACAATGTTATTATTAACCAATCATTATTGCCTCATTATTTTCTTATATAATGCATTTTAAGCCATTTTAAAGGCTATTGATGGCTTAAGTCTGTTTTTATAGCAACAACAACAACAACAAAAATATTACAGTATATTAATACTTGGTAAATTATTAGAGTTTGGGGATCGCAAATCATTTGAATCAGTTCGGGAGTTCAAAGCGGATTCGCGAATCAGTTTGGGGATTGCGATTCATTTGAATCAGTTCGGGAATTCGTAGCGGGATCGCGAATCATTTAAGTCAGTTATGGGGATCGCGAATCATTTGAGTCAGTTTGGGAGTTCGTAGCGGGATCGCGAATCATTTGAGTCAGTTATGGGGATCGCGAATCATTTGAGTCAGTTTAGGAGTTCGGAGCGGGTTCGCGAATCATTTGAGTCAGTTTGGAGATCGCGAATCATTTGTATCAGTTCGGGAGTTCGTAGCGGGATCGCGAATCATTTGAGTCAGTTATGGGGTCGCGAATCGTTTGAGTCAGTTTGGGAGTTCGGAGTGGGATCGCGAATCATTTGAATCAGTTCGGGAGTTCGTAGCGGGGTCGCGAATCTTTTGAGTTAGCTATGGGTATCGCGAATCATTTGAGTCAGTTTGGGAGTTCGGAGCGGGATTGAGAATCATTTGAATCAGTTCGAGAGTTCGGAGCGGGATCACGAATCATTTGAGTCAGTTTGGGGATCGCAAATCATTTGAATCAGTTCGGGAGTTCGGAGCGGGATCACGAATCACGAAAGATTTGCGCTCATAAATTTTCAAATTGGCCATAACCTTTTAACAACTGGGGTGGCAGCAGGGGTGGCAAGGCTTTCTTTTAGGGGTGGCATGCCACCCCGGTAGATCCGCCCCTGCTCGCAGGATGATTTCACCCTCATGTCCCTCATACCATCGGACTTGCAAAGCATCGTGGGGAACCCAGAGAGAGGATACCTGTCAGGTACAAACTCTTACAAATCACATTCTTCAGCTTAGTATGCAAAGTGCATGTTGTGCTGATCCAGATGCATGGTTCACACATAGTATTGCATGCTGATTCAAACTTCTTTACTAAGTTTGCATGCTATTGTAAGGTATGCATGCTGATGCAAACTTCATATTTTGTATACTAAGCATACATACATACTTAATACTTCATAATTATATTAGCATTAATATGCATGCTCATTCATGGTTTATCTCAAAGTATGCATGCTGATTCACGCTTCTTTACTAAGTTTGCATGCTAGGTATGCATGCTGATGCATACTTTATATTATGTATACTAAGCATGCATGCTGATGCATGAACGTGTGTGTGTGTGTGTGTGTGTGTTGTAGCATTTGGTGATGCGTTTCCTGGAGCTGCATCAGCTAGCTATAGAAATACCATCTCAGGAGAGAGAGATCTCATCATATGAGTCTCACATCACAACATTGAAGAGTGAACTACAGGACTCGGAAAGGCCTATACATTGGTGATAGTCAGTGGTGGAAAAGTTACTAATGCTAAATTTTAGTATAGATTATAGTAAATGAAAATCATATTTAAGTGACTCAGTTATTTGTGAAATAAACTGCTGTAAAAGACTGAAGTGTTTATATTGTATGAAATGCTTGAATGTGGACATGTGCACATTTGCGTGTTCACATCTGTATAAAAACTATAAATAACACAAAAAAATAATGTAAATTAATGGCCATGCATCTTATTAAGTGTATTAACTGTCTTTATCCATGCTAGATTATTGCAAAAAACATAATCACAATGATTTTGGTCAATATTGTAATCACGATTATTTAACACAATTATCAGTGGGCCATGTGACCAAAACTATAAGAGAGATTTATTTAAAGATGCTAAAGTTTGCCATGACATCTACATTTTAGATAAAGCAAAACTTCACAACTCTCAATAGAGTACAAGGGTAACTCATAAATAAAAAATTAAAAAAGATCCTCAAAAATTACTGAAAATAATTTAACAGTCAGTAATACAATAAAAAACAAACAAAAGAAAAATACAATATAAAAAAGATACAAATGAAACAAAGAGTGGAAGTCTACAGTTTTCAGCTAACAGACCACTACAGAAATAGTATAGTCTTCACTGTAAGAATTAAACTTCCTTTGTTATTTATGAAAGTGAGTGATTTTCTCTCTTTCTTCTTTCTTTTGTTGATTAATATGAAGAAAAAAGTTGGCAGAAGGAATATTAGGCTGCTGTCACTTTAAGAGCTGCCCAGATCCAATTTACTGTTACACACACACTTTCATTCTCAACTGTTTACGTTCACTTAAGACTTAACTAATGAGGGTTTATCTGAATAATCACCAAACATTTTTGCATGCATCAGACTGTTTAGACGCACCTTAAGATAAAAGTTGACTTTACTTGTCCATCTTCTGTTCCTTCTCTGAGCGCACACACAGAAATCCTCCTGAGGAACAGCACAAGTACTCTTTCACACTTTAAAAAACACTTATAAATCAAATCAAAGTTTGAGCTTTTATGTCGAAGCTAAATCGCACTGCTGGAAAGGGATGGAATGGAGTGCAATAATCATTTTATTTTGGTTATTGAATTTTTATAATCATTGGAAGCCGAAAAATAAACTGTATTTCGATTAATTGCAGAGGTCTATTATTCATTTGTATTTTCTCTAGCAGGACGAAATATATACATTTGCAAAATGCATAAACCTGGTTTATCATCCATCAATCAGTACTTGTAATACTCAAGTACATTAACAGGTACTTTTGTACTTTTACTCTAGTAATATTGTAAAAGAGTAACTACACTTTTACTAAACTAATATTTTATTAAGTCATTTGCTTTAGTACAATTCTAAATGAGTGTTGATACTTATCCTCCTTACTAATACTTATACTGAGTACTTGTACTTTTACAGGAGTATCTATGGTTTAACTTGCTTAAAATTTTCAAATGAGTACTTCTAATTTTACTTAAGTAATATTTTATTATGGTATCTGTACTTTTACTCTAGTAAAATGAAAAAATAGTACTTGTACTTTTACTGGAGTAATATTTTATTATGGTATCTGTACTTTTACTTTAGTAAAACAACAAAATTAGTATTTGTACTTTTACTGGAGTAATATTTTATTACGGTATCTTTACTTTTACTCACTTAAAGTCACAAATGAATACTTCTCATTTTACTTAATATTTTATTATGATATCTATGCTTTAACTTGCTTAAAAAATTCAAATGAGTACTTCTAATTATGGTATCTGTACTTTTACTCTAGTTAATTTTTAATTAGTATTTTTACCTTTACTGGAGTAATATTTTATTACGGTATCTATACTTTCACTCGCTTAAAATTGCAAACGAGGACTTCTAATTTGACTTAAGTACTATTTAATTATGGTATCTGTACTTTTATTCCAGTAAATTTGAAAATGAGTATTTGTACTTTTACTAGAGTAATTATACATATTTATGTATGAGTTACTTAGTCTCTCTCTCTCTCTCTCTTTCTCTCTCTCTCTCTGTTTTTTTCTGGTAGTTGCTTGCATCCTCTGACCCGTCAGCAGAGGTGGATTATGGGATGTGTTTTCTGTTAGATGCTGCGGTCTCATTGAAAGACTCCTCCAGAAACTCATTCTCAGATCTCCAGAGGAAAGTCAAAGAGAGAAAACACTGATGAGCTGAGGCCGAATCACTGTGAGACAATCAAATGCTCACATTCACAGGAAGGTTTCATGTTTTTAATACCTGACTTCTCATTTCCTGTGGATGTTCAATAGTGACACTGTTAACTAGTTTTATTAAATCTGGTGTGGTTTATTTATTACTGTTTCTCATGCTCACACATTGGTTTAAAAATTTGATTAGTTTATGAGTATCATGTCAAGAATTTGATTCACTATGATATCACGATGCATTGCATCCTCCGTTTTCAATATAACTGCACATGGCTACATTTTCATATCAAACTTGTTTTATGCATTTTATTAACTTATATAAGCAGGCTACTTTCTAAAATAGTTTCAAATTAATAATAAATCAAAACAAATTTTAAGAATTCAGTAAAACACTGAAATAACGGATGTCTAGCAATGCACACGTGTGCAATGAAGCCCGCTGTGAAAAAACCAAGCTCAGAATTGATTCAGAAAATCACAATGCATCTGAATGTTTTTTTCTCCCACCCCAACATCCTAAATTTAGCAAAAATGCATTTCTGCTCACCAAGGTTGTATTTATTTGATCAAAAATGCAGTAAAATGTGAAATATTATTACATTTTAAAGTATTTGTTTTATATGTGAATCTCTGCTAAACTGTAATTTATTTCTGTGATGAACAGAAACAGTCATACTGAAGCTGAAAGAAAACACATTTTATTTATTAATTATTTATGAATTATTAAATAAGTTACTTGCCATTTTTCTTTCTCATAAAAGCTGCAAACCACATGCTACTTCTTTGGTCTGGTGGTTTTAAAGCAGGCGGCGCAGGGACGCTTATTTCATCAAACACATTAATGCTTGATTATCTGAGAATGTAACAGTGACAGTTTTCACACAGATGCTGGATGTCAGAGGAGTGTGTGTTTGTTTAATCCTCCACTCTGAGGAAATCCTCTTTCCAGTCGCCATCTTCAGATGAGGAGAGATGGATGGGGTGTAGGTCTCAGTTCATGTAGATTATCTGACTGTCAGTGGCTGCTAGTGATGCGCTGAATGTGTGTGTGTGTGTGTGTGTGTGTGTTGCTGTTGTATTGATGCAAACTCCTCACCTTTCTGTGAGAATGTACCCTTTTGAGATAAAAAATATATATATTTATTTATAAACTCTGGCTATTAACTATATATATATATATATATATATATATATATATATATATATATATATATATATATATATACAGGCGCTGGTCATATAATTAGAATATCATCAAAAAGTTGATTTATTTCACTAATTCCATTCAAAAAGTGAAACTTGCATATTACATTCATTCATTACACACAGACTGATATATTTCAAATGTTTATTTCTTTTAATTTTGATGTTTATAACTGACAACTAAAGAAAATCCCAAATTCAGTATCTCAGAAAATTAGAATATTGTGAAAAGGTTCAATATTGAAGACACCTGGTGCCACACTCTAATCAGCTAATTAACTCAAAACACCTGTAAAGCCTTTAAATGTTCTCTCAGTCTAGTTCTGTAGGATATACACAATCATGGGGAAGACTGCTGACCTTACAGTTGTCCAAAAGATGACCAGTGACACCTTGCACAAGGAGGACAAGACACAAAAGGTCATTGCTAAAGAGGCTGGCTGTTCACAGAGTTCTGTGTCCAAGCACATTAATAGAGAGGCGAAGGGAAGGAAAAGATGTGGTAGAAAAAAGTGTACAAGCAATAGGGACAAACTCACCCTGGAGAGGATTGTGAAACAAAACCCATTCAAAAATGTGGGGGAGATTCACAAAGAGTGGACCGCAGCTGGAGTCAGTGCTTCAAGAAGCACTACACACAGACGTATGCAAGACATGGGTTTCAGCTTCGCATTCCTTGTGTCAAGACACTCTTGAACAACAGACAGCGTCAGAAGCGTCTCGCTTCAAAAAGGATCTGGATAAAAAAAAAATGGTGAACCTGCTCCAAAGTTCTGATCTAAATCAAATTATTCTTGATATGCGCAAAGTTACAATTGGAATTAAATGATTCACATAACACACATTATAGTTACGATCTGAACCTAATAATTCACAAACCTGCTCTGAAGTTCCGATCTGAATCAAATGATTTGCGATACACGCTTTGAAGTTGTGATCTTAACCAAATCATTTACGATAAGCGTTTCGAAGTTCTGATCTGAATCATATGATTTACGATAAACGCTCCAAAGTTCTGATCTGATTCAAATGATTCGCAATAAGCAATTTGAAGTTACCATCTGAACTAATGATTGGTGATTAGTGCCCCGAAGTTCCAATCTTGTAGTTTACATGTATCTGTTAGGAGCCAAGGATTCCAACAACATAAGACACTTGAGTCTGTGACTAATGTTTTAGGAGTTATGAGATTTCTGACACAGTCGCGGGTCCAGAGGGAGAACAAGATGGGACTGAGCACAGAGCCCTGTGGTGTACCTGTGCTCCAAGTGATGGTTGAGGATGTGTAGGGGCCAATGTTTCACTGTCTGGTGGATGCTCTGTCAGGAAATCTTGTATCCAGTTCTAGGCAAACTGAGTTGAGTGAGGATGGAGAGTCTTTGGTGTGTGAGAGGACAAACAGATGTGTGTGCAGGATCAGTTTCTGTGTGCTGTGAACGTTAGTCAGAATGAAACTTCAGCTGCAGATGCTGATTCAGACTCAAACTCAAAAACTTGGGATCTTTGCGCTGAAGCATCAGTTTATCTGATGTCTCCTGTGAGATGCAAGGATGATCAGACTGATGTTCAGTGGTGTCAGCAGCACACCAGATCCACAGGGAGGCTGTTTTCATGATCTCCGGAGGATCTAGTGGAGCTTCAAACTCAGTGTCCTGCTTCAAGACACATGCCTAAAACGGCAAGAAAGAAAAAAAAGAATGTCCTTTAGAACGTTTCTGACTCGTTCAGGCAAAATGAAAATGGTGTCATTCGGTTTTAACTTTATATAGATAATAGCCTTCTTTTCAAAAGTTTGGGGTCAGTAAAGACATTTATGTAAGAAAAGATTTATATTTCAAATAAATGCTGTTCTTTTGAACTTTCTATTCACCTGAAAAATAAAATGCATCGCAGTTTCGACAAAAAATATTGTGCAGCACGACTGTTTTCAACATTGATTAATAATCAGAAATGTTTCTTGAGCAGTAAATCATCATATTATTCTGATTTCTGAAGATCATGTGACACTGAAGACTGGAGGAATGATGCTGAAAATACAGCGGAGCATCACAGAAATAAATTACACTTTAACACAGATTCACACAGAAAACAGCCGTTTAAATTATTACAATATTTCACTATTTTTAAATGTATTTTTCATCGAATGAATGCAGGCCTGTTGAGTAGAAGATACTTTTTTTCAAACATTACAAAATCTTAATGACCCCAAACTTTTCAGTGTGTGTGTGTGTGTGTGTGTCTTAAAATAACACTGTAAATGTCTCTCTCCTCGGGTCATTGGTGTCTTTAAGAGGATCATGTGGCCGAACAAACTAACAGACCCATTTGTCATGAATGTGAATGAAGTTGAGAGCAGCTTTAATCTCATGTCTGATTAAATGCTTTTTTCTGCTGTAACGACACATTTCACTGTTTAAAGTCCCGGCTCCATCCCGTCATTATGAATACATGAGCATTTACAGTCATTACTGACACTTACGCCTCTAATTATTACAGTCTGATATTAAGTCCAGTATGAAATGTCAGTTTAAGGCTGGCTGCTTTTATTGCTCGACGTTGAAAAGTTTAAAATGTGTCCAGTCCAGAAAGAGCAAGAGATCTTCAAGCTTAAATCATTTTATTAAAACGTAAGTTTAAAGGGAAAGACACTTTGATTTCTCAAATCTCTTAGTCGTGATGTTGGTCGCAGAGTAAAAGTGTTCATCAGCATTTTTGAGTATTTTCACACAAAACAGGTCAAAACATCATTGGATGGTGGCTAAAATCTATTTATTTTTAAATGATTATATTTGCTTGTTTATATATGAATACGGTCAAAATGGTTTTAAAATGTGATATTAAAATATATTTGGAGAGCAATACAACTTGAAAGAAATGAAAACTATTTGGTTGTTTAAAAGGTACAAAGGCTTTCTATAATTAATTAATAAATTAATACATTTAATATTTTTCTTTCTACATGTCCCTGACATATTTGGTTGTATTTTTGTACAATATGTTTTTTAGTAAAAAAAAAGGTTTTCTGTGATTAATTAATAAATTAATACATTTAATATTTTTCTTTATATATGCCCCTCACATATTTGGTTGTATTTGTGTACAAAATGCTTTTCAGTAAAAAAATTAAATAAAAATAAAGGAAAAAATCCCACATGTCCATTTAGACAGGTGTAAAAAAAATATGTATTTTGTATACAAAACAAAGGATATTGAAGAAAACACTATTAGTTTAAATTTAGTGTTTAATTCAATATGTTAAATGTTGTTTCTTTGTAATTAATTGTGAAATTTACTAGCAATTTCGTTGTGAAAATAGTTTCTAAATCTTTTTTTATCCACTTTATTTTTAACTTTACGCGGGAGAATGTGCAAGACTTCCGGTCTCAACATGCTTCCAGTTATTTATATCAGTACTAAAACAGTCCGTTCGTTGTGCTGCTTAATATCGCACACTGATGTGATTTTCATTTATTATCCTTATCATAAACACACCTGTTTTTAGCGCAAACAGTTTTAGGGTTTCCTGCAGGTTGTTGTTTATAGTTATTTACCGATATCAGCCGATAAGTGGCAAGTCGCGCATATTGACAGAAAACAATTGGATATTTAGGAATGGATTTTTTATAATAATAATAATAATTAAAATAATAAAATATGTAGGAATTAAAAATAACTGATCGGAATCAGTGGCTGCAATGTTGTTTTCACAGATTTGTTTCCCCCTCCACAATCACATCGGGGAACTTCTGAAAGTGATTCAAGTTTTAATTACGACAAAGATCATCATGCGTGTGTTTGTCCCCCTTTATATCGCCGATGTGCCAAGTTGGATCGCGCACAAAGAGACGGCGCAGGTCTGGTCGCGCGCACGCGCTCCTTCACGTCTCAATGTGGGACAGCAGAAAGTGGCATCAGAGGGAAAGTGGATTAAAGTAGGTTCCTCTCCTCCTCCTTTCTCCCTCGTTCTCTCCCTCGTGGACGCGTGTTTTTTGGCAGGGTCACCTGAGTCCTCCGGTTGGCCGTGGCTCGCAGGTAACGAGAAAAGAGCGCGCGGATGCTTTGATGACGTCCCCAGTTACTTAAACACAACAACCTTCATTAATTCACAACGACGGTCCCGTCAGGTTCTCATTAACAGCGGCACAAACACTCACCGGCGCCGATATTAACTATTAATTCTGGTGTTTCTAGTTGTTTGGGGCTCTTCCGCTGCCAAAGGCCTGATTTCCGCGCGGCGCAGGGATTGATGCCGCAGGTTTGATCCTCATGAGGGTCGGACTGTGAAATACTTGTGATGTTTTCTGCTGTTGGTTTGATCTGCTGCAGTATGGAGGGCCAAACCTGCAGAAATGAAAAGTATACGTTAATATTTAGGCTAATAGGAAAATAAATAAACAAATAAATGACTTGATAAGACAAATATAGTCACCTTTTAAATAAATTTAATTATTTTTCCTTTAGCTTTTTTTAACTTTAGTTTTCTTCTTCTTTCAGTTATTTTTTTTTATATTTATTTATCAATTTATTTTTTTAAGTGTATTTATTCATGCATTTATTTATTTTTTCCACGTGTATTTATTCACACTAGGAAAAGTAAACAGAAATAAGTGAATAAATAAACCTGGAAATAAATGCATGTGAGATTAAATCAATAAATCTAAATACAACTAAAATAAATGCATGAATAAACTAATTACATAAATATAAAAAGGTGAAATAATAAGCAAATAAAGGTTTTAAAAAGATAAAAATAAATATAGAAAATAATAAATAATAAAAATTTTATTCAAGATTTTATTTAAAATTTTATTCTAAATTATTTAACATTTTAAAAAACTATTTTTGTTTTAATCAAGTCATTTATTTCTTTATTTTTTTCCTATTATACATTTACTTATTTATCTGTATGTTTAAAAATGTATTTTATTTTTAATTTCTGCAGGTTTGGTCCTCCATATTGCAGGAGCTTAAAGTAGTATTAAATATTTAGCAGATTATTGAAAATGTTAAACTTTTATTTTTTTTTTTTATGTTTATTTTTTTTTACCCATGCACAGATGAACAATGTTTTGGAGTATCATAAAAAAAATCAGAGGAAGTTTACCATGACCCAAATGTTTGTCAATTTTTTATTTTTATTTTATGCAATTTTAAGTTAATGTTTTTAATAATTCGACAACAAGCATTTTCACAGTTTTCTGATGTCAGTCAATGGTCACATGAAATGCAGGTGTACAACTTACATATTTAATTTTATTTTTTTTAATTTAATCAGTTTTTTATTTTGGTTAAGCTTCTTAATTTAACATTTTCATGATTTAATTAATTATTAGCTATTCATTCACAACTTCCTTAGTTTTGCCCAAGAATTTAACTTTATTCTCGCCTTGGTTAAAGTTAGGCTTGGTATTAAAACATCTGCATGTATGTCTGAAAAAAGTTATCTTTTTTTCCTTTTCTATGTTATTATAATTTTTATGAATGGGCCTTAATTTGTTTTCCCACCTCAAATGTCTTTATTTAATTCAGCTGTAAGTCAAACTTTACTTAAAGATCAAAATTAGTATATATATATATATATATATATATATATATATATTTTTTTTTTTTTTGCCAACGTTAGATTTTATTACTATAGATTATATTAATATTTGAATTTGCTTTTATTTTATACATTGTTTTTGTCATAATTTTAGTTTGTTTTTTCGTTTTTTAAACCTATTTCTATTTATCTTTATTTTATTTCAGTTTTAATAATTTTACTACTTAAACTTTGGTTAGTTAGTTGCCAAAACAATATTTAAAATCTAGTTTAATTTTCATTTTTTTTGTTTATTTTGATGAACGAAACTTTATTTAATAGTTTGTTTGAACAAACAGAAATACTGTTGTTCAGAATCTGTAAAAGATGCATTTCATCATTATACTTTTTGCACACCACACTGTGATTTCTTTGCTTCCTTGAATTTATGTCCATATATATATATATATATATATATATATATATATATATATATATATATATATATATGCTGTTGAAATGCTGATCAGCGCATCTGAGATCAGTGTTTCTGTGCAGTTTTAGCCCAGAGCTCTTTTCTTCCCGAGTGTTTCTGAGAGTGTGAATATGTGTGTTTTAAATCCACCAGTTGTTTTGGTATTTCTCTCTCTTCAAGACAAAGGAACACTCTCGTCCAATCAGATGCAGCCGCTCTACTGTTCTCATTAGAAGTGGGCGGAGTCTGGCGGTTTGGAGAGAGAGTGAAAGTGATTAGGGCTTTTTATATTTCCTCGGGCCCCAATGATCCCATCAGAACTTCATCAGGAGACTCCAGATACGGACTTAAGCTGGGAAAAAGATCCTCGTGAAGACGTCTGAAGACATGGGGACGTGGACACACACACTCCTCCAGGAGGTATCGCACATATGTGCAAAAAATCTAAATGCTTCACTTTGAACTATATTAGTTTTTATGTAGTTCAATCTCTGTTCAATTCATTTTATATTCATTTTTTTAGAGAGCTAGAACGAATTTGTCTGAAATTTTCCCATGCATTATTCATTTTCATTAATTCATTCGTTTTATTTTATTGGTTCATGCATTTGTGTGTTTGACAGATGGACAGAGACGAGTCTCTTCTGGAGCGAGATGAACAGAACAGGACTCTGAGGATGAAGGACGAGGTACAGGTGGACAAATCAATCATTAATTCACTCAAATCAATAAACAGCTTCATCAACTTTATACATAATTGTCCTGAAATATACTTGTGCTGCTTAATCTGTTTTCAGGTTGTGCATATTTTGAAGGTCTTCATGACTATGTCTTGTTGTAAAAATAATTAGTGAAATAAATGAAATTTTAAAATCAAAATTTTAACTTCATTTCAGGGCATTTGTTCATGAAGCAATTAATTGAATCATAACAATAAATGCACATACTTCATACACACTCCAAATATTTTATAAACATTAGAATAAATTATTTATAAGAGTAAATTTAAAATTAATATCTTTTAAAGAAAATGACATGCCAAATTGCAATTTTATTCTGCTTATTTATAATATTGTTTATTTATTGCTATTTTACACATTCTATTGTGTGTATATATATATAGATAATTTATTATTTTATATTTTTTTATTAATTTAAATTATTTTATAATTAAATGAATAATTTATTCATTGTTATAATTAGATTTATTTGAATAATACAATTTAAATTACACATTTATAGTTGTTTTCTTAAATAACAGATTCAGATTAAACATGTTTCGCCCAGTTTGAGCCTCAGAGTGACTAATGAGAAACTAACTCTTTTGTTTCTTGATCTCATCAGTCTGGTTTAGTTTATATAAGTGTAAAATGTTTTAAACTTTAGAAGCATGTCATGTTTTTTGCTCTACGCTGTTGTTCTGCAGGTTGTGGGTTGCACACATGCTGAGTGTCTGTGTGAGTGTTTCCTGCCAGGACCAGCTCAGATCAGGTCGTGTGATCGCTGTGCACATGGCTGGGTCGTTCACGGTATGATTCACACGTGTGTGTGTGTGTGTGTGTGTTTGCCTGAAGACTGGATTCCTGTCACCAGTGTCGTGTGTATTGATGTGTGTGTGTGTGTGTGTGTGTGCAGCGGTGGGTAAGCTGTGCGCCCCCGCTCTGCTGTGTTCGGGGCAGGTGGAGATCGTCCAGAGTAACGTGGTGTTTGACATCAGTAGTCTGATTCTGTACGGGACGCAGGCGCTTCCCGTCCGGATGAAGATCCTTCTGGATCGGCTGTTCAGCGTCCTCACACACACACAGGTGCTCAACATCATACACACCCTCGGGTGGACGCTGCACGACTACGTGAGAGGATACATGCTGCAGGTGAACACACACACACACACACACTCTCACACACACACACACACACACATGTTTGTTTTTGTGTAAAGTGTGTTCATCCCATAGGTGTAATGGTTTTTATTCTGTAGAAACTGTATATTCTATGTCCCTTCACCAACCCTACACCTAACCCTAACCCTCACAGGAAACTTTCTGCATTTTTACTTTCTCAAAAAAACTCATTCTGTATGATTTATAAGTGTTTTGAAAAATGGGGACATGGGTTCTGTCCTCATAAGTCACCCTCTCCTTGTAATACCTGTGTCATACCCTGTGTTACAGTTATCGCTCTTGGTCTGAACAGGCCTTAACTCTCATCCTTTAGGACTCCTTGGGGAGGGTTCTGGATCGATGGGTCACCATGAGCCCGGAGGACGAGGTCGTGACCTTGCACCAGTTTCTACGTTTCGGGGAAACCAAATCCATCGTGGAGCTGATGACCGAGGAGCAGCAGATCCGCCCAGAAACCCATCGCAACCCCGCTTTCAAGCCGAGAGACAAACCGCCCTCCAGAACGCACCCCTTTGAGAATCTGCCAGGAGGAAGTCTGGCGTTCCTGCAGCCGTTCCACTGCGTCAATGCGTCCGTGTTTCCACCCTCTCATCCCGCGACACAGCGGCTCAGCAAACAGAACAACGGTGCAGATGAAATGAGAACCAGAAACAAAAGAGATGGTGCATCTGAAAGATCGCTACAGATACGAAGTTCCACACGGTCACAGAAACGCCTGCGAAACGTAGAACAACGTCAAGTGGGAGTCGACGAGCTGATCTCAGACTCTTCGGGAGCCGGGGAACGGTCCTCGAGCAAAGCTCGCGTGAGCTGCAGCGCGTGCGCCAAGACGTTTTACGATAAAGGAACGCTGAAGATCCACTTCAACGCCGTGCACTTGAAGATCAAACACCGCTGTACGGTCGAAGGCTGCAACATGATGTTCAGCTCACTGCGCAGCCGAAACCGACACAGCGCAAACCCCAACCCACGACTGCACGCCGCGCTCGAACAGACGACACGCAGATTCCTCGCTCAACCGCGTCGACCAGTCTTGCGTGACTCGACCTCGCCAGTCTCCATGGAGAACACCAACACTGTATTGACCGACCGCCAGATTCCAGTCAGCCGTGAAGGAGGAGGGGGAGGAGCTACAGGCAATCGCACGGCCAATCAGAACGGGCTTAGCCATGTGATTGACGTGATGCCGAAAAAGAAGTCGCGGAAGTCCAGTACGCCGTTAAAGCTTAAACAAGACACTCACAGTGAAGAACACGATCACTTATCGCAAGCGGTCAACAGTCTCCATTGCATCCAGTCAGCTATGACCATCACACAGGGGCAGCACAACTACAAGCATCTCTGGATTCAAGGAGTGCATGATGAATGGAAAGGCAGGCGTCGATCTCTACTAAAGGTCAAAGATGAGCCGTGTGACCCCATCTGTGACTGTAGAGGTCGTCACCGTAGCAACCTGTGACCGAGACAACATGAGATAAGAATTGACTCTACACGCTCAGAAGTCGCTGTGATATTTCACCAATAATTACAAACGAAACGGCAAGAATTAAATTCTGAAGTCGAAAAACGTAAATATTATTCTCTTGTAAAAACATATTCATACATAAAAAAAATTCTGTACAATATATGTTCCTGATCTTGACGTGAAGATTTCTCCGTGCACGTTGTTGTTATGAAAAAAATTGAGTTTGTGAACTTGAGTCAAAATAAAATAGGTGTGTTGGGCCAAAGTCACTTTAAGGCATTTCGTATTTTAAATCACCAGTGAAATCTGACAACAACTGTCTCTTAAATGTTGTTTTGTTTGCTGAAACAGGATCGAAGGAATAAACAGAAAAACTACAGGGGATAAATATTCATAAGAAAAAGATTCGAAGATGTTCTACATCCCTTTTTTGTTATTTCTTAGCTCTTTAACACTTCAATGCAATGCTTAAAGGGTTGTTTCACCCAAAAATGAAAATTAGGCCTCGTTTTACTCACCGCCGAGGCATCATAGGTGTATATGACTTTCATTTTTCAGAAGAAACCAGTCGGAGTTATATTAAATATTGTCTTTGATCTTTTAAGCTCTATCATGTCAGCGGGTGTTGCATGCATCAATCCAAAAGAAGCTTAATAAAAAGTGAACGAAAGTCTCCTGTAGCGAATCGATGCATTTTTGTAAGAAAAATATATATATTCAAAACCTAATAATCACTTTAATCTAGCTTGCGTTCACAGTTGTAAACTGTGTTCTGTTAATATCTATTTTTAACACGTTTCCTTTTTATCTTCTGGTGCACAACATGGGTCTAAAATGACCCGTACTCATTTCCTATGTTATTTTATGCATAGCTGGGAATTGTTTTGTTTTATCTTTTGAAAATCTGTTTATTTTAGCATGTAATATTCCATACGTGCCCCTTTTCCTAGACCCATCGTGGGAAATGTCATAAAAGTATAAATTTTTATTTTATTGTTGTTGTTTACTCTTATATTCCACAAGACAAAATAATGCCTGAGCCACATGATCATGGTGAGAACTTTACACTTTCTGGTTCTGATGGTGTTTCATTTTTATTTTATTTTATTTATTCATGTTTTGTGATTGTTGTTTATGTTTCTGTGTGCATATTCTGCATATTTGAATCCAGCAATGATTGTATTAATTTGAGATCCGTCTTTAATAACTATTACAAAAGCCGCAAACATTCACTGATGCTCAAGACGATGTAAACTTGATTCAGTAACATTTAAGCATGGAATTAAGTAAAATCTACTTAACCAGGACCTCACTGAGATAGGCCAAGTTAGGCGGCCCAGTTATACAAATACACATATAACAAACAACAATACAGCACACAATAAAACAGCATTAAAAGTACAGCCTTGGAAGCATTTGCAAATCATCAAATCTCGCTAAAACACTCAAATGTTTGAGTAAGAATGAGTCATTTTGAGTAGAAAATGACCTCAGACAGTCACAAAACAGCAACCTAACAACAAAAGCAATCATAAAACGGTGTAAAAACAACTGGAAAACTGGAAAATCATTAATTCCCCAGTGCATCATGAGAACAGCGAGATCAAAATTTTGAGATTTACTTAAATAACCCTTATAAACACAAGTTCAAACTTAAATTGAGCACTAATATAAAAAGTACTCTCTTTATTATTTTATTTTTTTTCAGAATATAAGAATACCGGTCTAAATTATTATTTTATTATTATTATTTGTCTTGTGGCAAGTATGTCGTTTCATAGGGGAAATACCGAGTAAGACATCACTTTTATTTACAAATTATCAAAAATAAGAAAGGAACCTTTTGTACTCTACTGTAAATAGCGATTGAAATTAATATTATGTGACAACTAGCCCCGTTCTCCAGCGTCTGAAGTGAATCTGATCCCACGCGCGCGTTGAGAGATCATGTGACGCGGCCGCTGTCCACGGTGCTGAAATCCTCCGGTGCTGAAATACCCACCGACGATGGTACATTAGTTAAGATCTGATTTTTTCTGCGGCTCCATCAAACGCGCGCGCTCAGGGCGGGTCGTGTGACGTCACGCGCGCGTCCACGGACCAGACGCTCGGCGAGTCAACGGATGTTTGTACCTCAAAACCCCAAATAAAAACCATCACTTAAAGCGGAACGACGGGAACAGATAACGCGGGGAGATGTCTGTGGCGGGGCTGAAGAAGCAGTTTCACAAAGCGACTCAGGTAAGAGCGGAATCCATCCGTTATTCGCGGTGCATTTGATCCGCGCGAAAGCGCGTGCGCTCGAGGCTGAATCACGGCACGAGTTTGCTCCAGAAACAGACGCTTAATCCGCGGTCAGACGGTTAATGTGCTTGTTTATGAATGTGTGAACACAGCGCGAGACCTGCGGGGGACCGGA